>NC_056733.1:1008530969-1008710969 GCF_019279795.1 Protopterus annectens | reverse complement strand
TGGTCCATACAGTTGACATCATGTGTATGTGTCTGTGGGGTGTTCATTAAATGGGCTGTGCAGGGCTGGTGTGTATGTGTGGAGGTGACTTGTCTGATTGTGATGTGTGTGTGTTTGTATGCACACAGTCACACCATGTGGCCACCCTACACAGGGGTAGTTTGGACAGCTGTGGGCCATACATGGCAGGGTGTACAGTTCACCATCTCAGCCATGGACATTGGAACTGGTCCTGCCAGGGGTCTCATCAGCACCACCAGGGCCAAGTCCAGATGCAGTACTACTCCCCGATGGTGACTGCTGTCTGCTGGATCCGTGTCCCTGTTGGGACCAGCCAGGACCACATGCCCATGGCCTGCTACATCATGGTGTGGACAGCACACCTCCTTCAGTAGTGCTGGTAGTACTGCCAGTACAGGAACGTGATGGTGCATAGCCACGTAGACCCTCAGCTGATCATGGTGCTGCCCTACATCCACGTGGCTGCTGGCCATCCCCCGCCAAATGCTCAGATATTCCATGGTCAAAGATTGCCAAGGTCTCCCTCCACCATCTATCCATGACATCAGTATTCTCATGGGTGGCAGCAGTGAGCTCACAAATATCGCAACAGACACCAGGGATGTGCTCATCCATGACCCTGCATATATGTCTGGTGTTATGTTCATTACATGCCTGTGCCTCCATGATGGCCTGAAACATGTGTCTGGTGACTGCTGCTGTGGCACTTGCAACAGGGTCATAATGGGCTGCAATCCTTCTCTGAGCACCCCTGCCCATCTGCCTGTGTGGGACCTTGCCAGTACTTTGGCTATGACTAGTGCCTGCACCCTCACTTGCCATAGTCATTACACTAGCCTGTTCCATGCCACCACCTGTCAACTGTCCATTATCTGAGAACACTGGTGATGGGGTATGTGTCGGCATTGTGGCTATGTGCTGGGATGGGGTTGACAGCAGTGGGATGCCAACTGATGACACAGATTCAGCCCCTGACGACCCCACCTGTGCCTCAATAGGAGCATCATCATGGTCAGAGTCTGCAGAGACACTGACATCAGAATCAGAGCGAGATATACTGTGGCCACCATGTCCACATGTGAGGAAAAAACAATGTATGTAAATTACTACCTGCACTATAAGGTTTGCTGGTATACACACACAAACACACACACACACACACACACACACACACACACACACACACACACACACACACACACACACACACACACACACACACACACACACACACACACACACACACACACACACAAAGGTGAGGTGCCTCAAAGGCATTACACAGACCTCACATTAGCCAACTGGGGACATTCACAACACACAGTCAGACAATAACATACACACTCTGGACAGACCCTCAGCATCATGCAGTGCAGCCCTTTTGACTTACGGTTACTACTAATATACACCTCTGGGACACGTGAGTGGTGTTATCAGGTGATGGGCCTTCACCTAGCACACACTGCACCCATGTAAACATTATTGCTGTTCACCTGTATAGCACTGTGGCAACTCCTAAAGAACATACCTCCCAACTGTATGGAGTTTTGATGAATGTCTAGATGTCTGGTCATACTTTTGGTCTGTTCCCCATAACACCTGTGTTTGTCTGATACATTACTGGGATAACCTGTGGAATGGTCCACTAATTAATGTCATAATTTGAGGTGTAGACTGCATAACCAGCAGTACATGTATGTTAATACAAAGGTGGTTACTCAAACAACTTCCCAAGCTTACAGTGGATATAGTAAGTGTACACACCCCTGTTAACATGCCAGGATTTTGTGATATATCACATGAGATCTCAGAAATCAGATCATAACATTTCTCTCATTTCATATGACATACAACCTGTGCAATCCAACTGAAGAACATACACGTCAGTTACAGGTAACATGGTAAATGAAACAGGTACAATATGCTGGTTGCATGAGTGTGCACACCCTTAAAGTAATACTTTGTTAAAGCACCTTTTGATTTATCACAGCATTCAGTCCTCTTGGGAAGGTGTGTATCAGCATGGTACATCTTGACTTGCCAATGTTTGTACATTCTCCCTTGCAAAACACCTCCAACTATGTCAGATTGCAAGGACATCTCCTGTGCAATCCCCTCTTTAGGTCACCCTACATTTTTTCTGTTGGATGTAGGTGTGGGCTCTGACTGGGCCAGTGCAGAATGTTGCATGTGCTCTGGTGAAGCTATCCTTTTGTTGATTTGGATGCATGGTTTGGACCATTGTTGTTTGGAAAGGTGGAATTCCTCTCCATCCACAGCTATGTGGCAGACACCAAAAGAATTGGAGCCACAGGGGACTGGTGTTTGGAACTGTTCATAACCCCATCCTATTTGCCTACAGCCTCAGTTCCAGCTTGTGAACAGGAACCCCAAAGCAGGACACTGCCATCACCATGCTTCATCATGGGGGTGGTATTGTTATGGTGATGTGCAGTGGCGTTATTGCACCATACAAACCTGCCAAAATTGTGGCCAAAGAATTCAACCTTGGTCCCATATGACCATAAAACATTTTCCACTTGCTTTTTGGAGACCTGATGTATTGTTTTCAGACTTTCTCCAGACTTGGATATTGTTTGGCGTGAGAAACTGCTGCCATCTTCCAACCCTACCCTATAGGCAAGAGACCACAGAAGATTGTTGTCACATGTAGTGCACACTCAGTATTTGCTGGAGATTCCTCCTTCTCCTTCACTGTTGCTGTAGGGCTCCTGGCAGCTTCCCTGGCCAATTTTGGTCTTGTATTCTCATAGAATTTGGAGCAATGTCCTCTCCTTTGCAATGTCACTGTAGCCTCATATTTTCCCCACCTTCTGATGACTATCTGCACTGTGTTCCATGGTATATGCAATGCTGTGCAAATGTTTTGGTACAATTCTCCAGGCTGATACATCTCAAAAATGTGGTCCCTTATCAGCTTCATCAGGTCTATGAGAACCATGACTGTTGCTGTAGCAGGCAACTGGGTATATGTTAAGATAATCCGGGTAGGACAGCTGACCGTTATTTGCTGTTAATCAAAGAGTGTCTGTAATTGATGGCGGGTGTGTACCCAATAAGATGTACTGCTGTAGTTATATTAAAAGCTACCTCATCACAGTAGTAGTTTCAGCCTGTGCACACATATGCATCTAGGTTGTTGTACGATCATTATGTGTCATAATTGTTAATTGTTCCCATAACAAAGTTGTTTGCTTTACAATCGAATTGTACAGGTTATAGGTCACATGACAGGTTGGCAGGATTTTGAAATTGTCTATTGTGCTCTAATTTTTGAACATCACACATACCTGGCATTTTAACAGGTGTGTTCACCATTTATATGCACAGTATAACACTAATTTATACAATATGACCCTAGTTTTTTGGCCTTTGTCCCCCCATTTTGTCAGTATTTGTCCAGATGTCCTGCAATGACAGGTTGTGAGGTATGCTACAGATATGTGACATCTCCTGCAAATAGACCCCTGTGATGACCACCATGATGCAATGCAGTAAACACCACCACAAGTGAGCATGCAGATATTGCCTAATGGCTGAGTGTAACAGTTGTGTGCATATTCACATGCATGACCTTAACATGCCTGGGGTACTGGTGAGCCACAACAGGAAAATCCCATACTTACCTGCTTCAGGCTGCTGTCTCATGTGCAGACAAGAGGGACCTATGTAGTTGTGGGGGAGAGATATTGTCAGCAGATTCACATATGCTACGTTTCTGCGCAGGTACAGTACACACTATGATATTACACAATTTGCTGTCCTTCACCATAGATGTGCACTTGTGTGCATCACTAAACTCCACCACTAATCCATTTTGCACTGACATATGCATCTAGAGACTCTACAGAAGACAGTTGCATTGCTACCTCATTACATTGATGTGCACTTTGGCCTTACCTGCATGCCCCTCACCTGTTGCCTGGATGCCACTCACCACCACAACTGGTGTTTCACATGTTTGATGTTGTGTGGGGGCTACCACAAGGTTGGCAAGTAGCTCCTCTGTTGCCGTAAGTGGGGCCTGTGTGGCTGAACCCCCACCGGTAGCAGTATGGTCCCTCACTACAGCAGCAAGCCATTTGCCGGGCATGACCTATCAGTTCAGTTGCTCTATGCCTGACCTGATCATATGTTCGTCCATGGTGGCCCAACATGTTCACACTGTTGACAAGATCATTACACAAAGCTCCCACAGATTTTGCCATCTACGGTCAAAAAGAACAGCATAGTGTGTTATCACAGCTTCCATGATGGCTGCTGTCTCCGCAGCAGTGTATACAGGTTGTTTCTGCATGGCACCTGGAAGACATAAACAGGAAAACACATCACAGAACCTCAGACATTGCCCAGAGTTCTTTACAGAGCCAGCACATGAATGTTGACTATCGTTAGCCACCACTTACAAACACATCATATCGTATCCCTGTACCTAGCAGCACTGTATGGACATGCATTGTACTCCTTGTCCTGATGTGTCATGTTTCCCCCAATGAGGGCTAGTACATTGCATAAACCACCATAGATCGTTGGCATTTGTGTAGAGGGATGACAGTGGCCCTGTTCCTTGCAAATGGGATATCAATAGTGCTCAGGCTTTGCTTGCATACAGTGTGTAATGGAGCTGGAAGCTTATACCTGGGTTCATGTAGGATGCAGACAGAAATGTTACTAGGCTCCAAGGGGACTTGCTTTTGTTAACTTTGATTAGGCAGTTTGCAGTTTGCACCTGATCCATGATGATGAGGGGAGGAGTGCATGTGCTGTGCATATCCACCTATTCTGATGGTGAGCTGGGGGGGTGGTGTTTGCCCTAAACCTGTCTGCAGCTGGTTGGCTGTAGTTATGGGGTGTGTGTGTGTGTGTGTGTGTGTGTGTGTGTGTGTGTGTGTGTGTGTGTGTGTGTGTGTGTGTGTGTGTGTGTGTGTGTGGTGTGATTGACCACCATGAAAGGGTGGGTTGGGTTATGGCATCTGAGATTGCAGCCATATGTGAAGATGACCTTGTGATTGCCCTTATTGGATGTGTCAAATTTATACTCATAGTTAGCCTTACAGTAATCCACCTGTGACCTAATATGCTCATTTAGACAAAGGTTGACATGCTGCTCAGTTGGCGCATGATCCTACTTTGCACTCTACAGCAAATATAGCATCCCATTATGTGCTTTGTGCATTGCTGCTGTCCAGCAAATGGGATTATTCTACTTTGTTGGAGACAGTTTTTACAAGTACAGTATTGCTGAGGCCATACAGCTATGTGGGTAGTCATATATCTGTAGTAGGCATGGACACAAGGTCATAATACACATGGGCACCTCTCCAACTTCAATGTGATACTCATGCTTGTTCCAGTATCCATGTTTGTGTTAGGGCAATGACACCTCCAGTAGATGTAGAAGTGTAACTCTGTTGGATGCACAGAAATTAAGATTACACACGTTTCCAAGATGTACAGCTTATTTACCTGATGTTTTGCATCCCATGTCAGTTGTTATGAGGCAGCCAGGTACACCTACCCATACATACATATGCACAGGTAATACCTGCTATACATTTCTGTTCTATGTCAGTATGGCACACAGTAATTACACTCTTGCTGCTCAGTCATTCATAACAACCTGTTAGGGCAGAATATCTGGAGGACACCGCACATACATGGTGGCCTATGGGCCAAAATTAGTGACACTTTCTTCATATTGCTGTAACACACATACGTCATTTGATAGTACAGTAGCCTTTGCATTCACAGACATACCCTGGAGGGTGTCTGATGCTCATATGGCAGGCAGAGAGGAGAAAGGCTAGGAGTGTGGTAGTGAGAGTAGGAACCGTTAATGTTGTGAGTATGACTGGTATGCGGACAGACCTGACTGATATGATGGACAGAGGAAAGGTGGATATTTTGTGTGTGCCAGAGACCAGATGGAAGGGGTGTACAGCTGTGTGTATCGGAGTCGGGTACAAATAGTTCTACCATGGTGTGTATGGGAGGGGAACTGCGTAGGGGTTAACTTGAAGGAACATTATGTTAAGAATGTTTGTGGAGGTGATAAGAGTGTCAGGTAGAGTGATGTTTAGGAGGCTGGGAATTGATGGTGTAATGATAACAGTTGTTAGTGCATATGCTCCGCTAATTGCGTGTGTGATGGATGAGACAGACATACTTTGAAGTGGTTGGATGAAGTGGTGATGAGTGTCTCCAAGGGTGAGAGAGTGGTGATTGGAGTAGATTTCAATGGGCATGTTGGTGAAGGGGACAGGGGGGATGCAGAAGTGATGGGTAGGTATGTTGTTAAGCAAAGGAATGCAGAAGGTGAGATGGTGGTGGAGTTTGCAAAAGAGTTTGGACATGGCTGTGGTGAATACATAGTTTTACAAGACCGAGAGGCATAGGGTGACAGACAAGAATGGAGAAAGATGCACACAGGTAGATTATCTCCTATGCAAGTGGGCCTGTTTGAAGGGGATTGGAAACTGTAAAGTGGTGAGATGGGAAAGTGTATTTAGGCAGCATGGAATGTTGGTCTGTTGGATGACATTGGTGATCAAGAAGAGGGGGAGGAGTGTGAGGGAAGCACCATGGATCAAATGATGGATACTGAGAAAGGGTGATTGTGAGGCTGAGTTCAGGGAAGAGTTAAGACAGGCAGTGGGTAGCAGTGAAGAGTTAGCAAATATCTGGGTAACTACATCCGAGCTAGTAAGGGAGATGAGTAGAACTGGGCTTGGTGTGACAGATGCACAGAGGAAGGAGGACAAGGAGACCTGGTGGTGGAATGAGGAAGTACAGGGGAGTACACAGAGAAAGAGGAAAGAGGTTGGCGAAGGAGAAGTGGGATTATCAGACAGATGAAGAAAGTAGACAGGAGTATAAGGAGATGGGGTGCATGGCAAAGAGAGTGGTGGCAAAGGCATCTGAAGGGTTGTATGTAAGGTTGGACACCAAGGCTTTAAATGAAAGTTTTAAACAGCTAACAAAGAAATAAAGAACAAAATAAACAAAAAACAGGAAACTTAAGTTATATATTATAGCTCCGAGTTTCCTCAGTGTCCTTCCTTCGATCAGTTCAGTGTGAAATGGCAGAACACTCACAACTGAACTTTTTAGGTAACAGAAAGTTGAAACCTGAGACAGCTTTTAAGAAATAAATCTCAAAAGAACCAATGAAGTGCTTAGTCTAAGCCGTAGTCCAGGTGACCTCAGTCAGCCAATGACCTCAAACAATTCTCCCTCACTGAAATGCCTGATGGCTTTGGCTAAACCAAGACGTCCCTGAATATGTGCTCAGACACACAGCCTCCACAAACACTAGGCCCAAATGCAAGCCTGAATAAGGAAATGCTACAAATATCCCCACTACTTAGAACAAACTGCAGAAATGTTTCTCACAGCTGAAAAGCAGCAGTGAGCCTTTAAATGAAAGTTTTAAACAGCTAAAGGAGCCTCTCGAAAAAAAGAGTTTAACTGCAACAAGTTATCAGAAACAAACAACCCAACAGATGCTTAATAAAAGTGGACAATTTCCAGTTAATACCTCACACACAGTGAAACTAGCTAGAAAAATACACAGTACACAAAGTGCTATAAATAACAAAGAAATAAAGAACAAAATAAACAAAAAACAGGATACTTAAGTTATATATTATAGCTCCGAGTTTCCTCAGTGTCCTTCCTTCGATCAGTTCAGTGTGAAATGGCAGAACACTCACAAATGAACTTTTTAGGTAACAGAAAGTTGAAACTTGAGACAGCTTTTAAGAAAGAAATCTCAAAAGAACCAATGAGGTGCTTAGTCTAAGCTGTAGTCCAGGTGACCTCAGTCAGCCAATGACCTCAAACAATTCTCTCTCACTGAAATGCCTGATGGTTTTGGCTAAACCAAGACGTCCCTGAATATGTGCTCAGACACACAGCCTCCACAAACACTAGGCCCATTTACAAGCCTGAATATGGAAATGCTAAAAATATCCCCACTACTTAGAACAAACTGCAGAAAGGTTTCTCACAGCTGAAAAGCAGCAGTGAGCCTTTAAATGAAAGTTTTAAACAGCTAAAGGAGCCTCTAGAAAAAAAGAGTTTAACTGCAACAAGTTATCAGAAACAAACAACCCAACAGATGCTTAATAAACGTGGACAATTTCCAGTTAATACCTCACACAGCGAAACTAGCTAGAAAAACACACAGTACACAAAGTGCTATAAATAACAAAGAAATAAAGAACAAAATAAACAAAAAACAGGATACTTAAGTTATATATTATAGCTCCGAGATTCCTCAGTGTCCTTCCTTCGATCAGTTCAGTGTGAAAATAGGTGCCAAGCCAGGGATGAATTCCCTGTTCCCCATCCAATTGTCCAAGTTGCACTTGAATTGGGTTAGGGAGGATCTCTGCTTAACATGGATGGGGAGCCTGTTCCACAGATGGGATAATCTCTGGGATACATATCTGTCTCTCCAGCAGGTCCTATTTATACCTCAGACAAGGTTTACATTTTTAGAATGAGTAATTTTGGTGCTGCTTTTTTGAAGATATGCAGGAGGTCCATCTGCACCATATCAAAATGAGAGGGAAATGGTTGTGTCAATGCATAGATAGGATACAATATCCAGAAGCTGTTCATTTATATAGATGCAATAAAGTTTGTAAAACACACCTATGAACCTATGAACAATTAGGCCAATCTGATTCTTTCCATGCCAAATAGCTCATCTGAAATCTCACAAAATCTCAGTGTAATTGTAGGTCACAGAATCTTGTTTCTTACTTATGTCTTTTTCTTCATTTCTCATTTACTTATTTTGCTGTTTACTAGCATTTTCTATGGTGGCATGGATTTGCTTGATGTCAATATTCCTGCACAAAAATACAAATTCAGAGGTTCCCTTATGCAGTTTACCATTTAATTCCTGAAAATGATTCACTAAAGGTACAGTTTGAGTTACTATAACACTAGGATTATATTTTGCCACCTTTACTATACACTAGTCAGTGATATTAAAACCCATATATTTATTAGTCAACTTACTGGTCAAGATGGGTGAATTACAATGTATGTGTCACCTGGAATCTTTAAATAAAGATATCTGTGTTCAGGTAGGTATATTATTTTTTGAAAAGTGCAATTTCAGCTGCATGTATAAATATAGCATTCTGTAACCACCTGCATGCAACTATAGTAAGCTGCACTTTGGGAGTCTTTCAAGGAAGCAATAACAGAAACAGACTACACTTTATAAAACAGTCATGTGACTGCTTTTGCCAAGCCTAGGTTTATAGTGCAATGAACTACACATGACATTTTGGTTTAATGTGTTTAGGGAGCTGTTTTTGAGATTTTTTTAAAAGATAGTTGTCAGGGTATTTCTGCATGATACATTCAGACCTTTAGCTCCTAAAGTCAGTGGTTGTACAGCTAAAAGGGTCTATAGCACAGTATCGAAGAAGCATTACAGCAAATGCCTCTTTGTCGACACAAAAAGACCGAACTGTGTATTATGTGAATGGCCAAATCAGCCCCACCCCACCACCACATTGGGGCACTTTGAGTTATTTTTAGTGATATGTCATTTCTGGCTGGATCAGTGATTTTTTTTCCCTAGGAAAAATTCATTGATTCAGCCGTTCATGTAATTCGCAGTTCACTGTTTTCATGTTAACAAAGAAGCATTCGCTGTAACGCCTCTTCGATAATTTAATATAGACTCAAGCTAAAACACCTCAAAAGTATATTTGAGAACTCACTGTCCAAAACACAGGTTTGAAAAATAGAAATTATGCATTCATTATTATTATTACTAAATAAACTTTATGTTACCAGTAACATCCATAATACAAATTTGAATGGTTCATGACTTGTATGTTATCAAATGTGAAAAGCTTCAGATAATCAATATTTTAAGCATAAAGTAACTGTACAGAAAAATCAAAGCTAGCTAGAGAGCTGTAAGGGAGAGCAATTAAAGCCACACTCTTGCAAAGTAGCAATTAATCAGGGGTGATTAATACTGAGTGAGGCCAGTTAAGTGTCCGATATCCATTGACTACCTTGATGGATCACACCATATCGAACTTGGCACATGAGACAGCTTCTATTACAGAAGAAAGCAATGCCGATACTGAATGACAAGTATAATTAAGGTGGAAAAAAATAAAAGGCAGATAACATTCTAGCACGATACTGACAAAATAGTTATAAGAAGTTATTTACATTATAGAGCATAAATTACTTTAGTTATTTATAGGTTCATAAGTAAGCACTAGGCTAGCAGCCCTTGTGGATCATTTTATGCCTAGCCAATTTCCCTTAGTGAGAGTGAAACCCTGGACTTCATGTCTGTGAGATAAACATCTTAACCATTATGCCATTCCCAACCCCATTAACTATTATGCCAGCCTTAAGGAAGACATGTTTCCATAAGTATATTTCCATGTAGGTCTTGCAGCAATATTAGCTACTCACTGAACATGTTTTAGATATTAATAGCACATAGGCAAGCATTAAACACAGCCTTTAGCTGTGCTGCGCACTGTGTTTCTCATTATGTAATAAATCAGATGAAATGATGGCATATACTGTACTGTTATCAAAAACAGCTGGAGTTCAGCTGAACATTTTATTGCAACTGCTTCTATGGATTTAAGTTAAAATAGTGTTGGCTTGTTCTTTGGAATAAATTATTTAAATGGTATTTTCTAGTACTGCTTATGTTCTTTTGGAATTCATGTTAAATACTCTGATTTGTTAGTATTGTCTTCAGCGACACAAAAACATTTCAAGGATTATCACAAAAACATTTCAGGAGGCAGTGCAGTGTCTGTTGAGTTCTAATACAAAATAAATTATCTGTGTTATCTACATCATTGAAACTGCATTACAATCTGCCAGAAACCTGCTAATAGAAGCTTCTATTATGACCTATACCAAGGGTGACCATGTAGATATATGGCGAAATTCTCCTATTTGCAGTATATAGTTGATTGTATTAAATAAGTGGGCAGATGGTATAGAGTCTCTTCTTTGCATGGGCAATTGAGGAATAAGTGATTACCTCACTTTTGACAACAGCCCTTAAATTCCAAATTGCTTTTGATGTTTTTAAATCACACAGAATTCAGACCTCTGACAGTTGCAGCTGTGATGTGCAAACTTCTTTACATTGTTTTTCTCTTCTCCTTCATGGAGATATACAGAAGCCCTTTCTCTAAACCAGTGAGATACGTGCCAAATAGTGCAGTTTAGTTAATGTGTTAGTCACTAGTGTTGGTTACAGCCTGACTGGATACATGCCTCATTTTCTGTCAATCAGACAAGTACACACACACGCACACACACACACACACACACACACACACACACACACACACACACACACGCACGCACGCACGCACGCACGTGCACACACATGTACACATGCACACACGCACAATTTTGTTCCTGCTTAATTTGTTGCAATTTCTTTGCTGTGCAGTTTTTATGTTCTGAACCTTCATATTTTAATTTATTTATTGACATTTGAATACTGGGAAAATCCGAATGGGTAGGATCCCATTTTCAATGGTGCCCTAATACAAAAACATCTACAGTTTAAATAAGTTTCTGCAGGTTAAATATTGTTCAGTTATTCTAGCTTTAGTCATTGGTGAAAGTAAGCATTTGTAGTGCCCCTTCCCAATGACAAGAAATGAATAATAGAAGTCCCATGTGCTGCATTTCCTTGCTACACATTACTACTGGATCGATAAGTTTGAACCTGATTTGTCCTTGCTATCAGTCTGAGTGGCATCACAGAAGTAGTACACTGATTAATTTCGACTGATTTTAGATTCAGCCTAGAGGAAGTATAAAACATTTCACACAAAAAGGCAGAAATGGAAGCAATGACCTAGCAGTTCTTATTAGTTTCATAGAAAAATTGTATAGATGTTGTTGTGTCTTTCGGCTTTTCCCAGTTAGGGGTCACCACAGTGGAACTCTGGTCCACTAATGATTGGCAGTTGATTTTTACGTGCCAAGTTACCAGCCCTGACGCACAACCTTCAATGAAGGTATGCCCATTCATGCATGTCTCCACGCAGAAGACGCTGTAGCTGAGAATCGTACATTCTAGAAAACAAGCAAGCAAGTGGTAATTTACCATATTTAAATTAATTTCTAAAGTGGATCAATGTCCAGTACATCTGAGAGAGGAGAATAGAGGTGTGTTGGAGTAGTCTGTGGAGTTGTAATTCTAAGAGTAGGTATCTTTGTTTAATCCAAATCCATTTCTGTGCTTTTAAAGTGCACGCATTGCTAACTTGTTAATGCACCTTAGCCAGCCAGAGGTTTGCTCATTTGGAACATGCATTGACTACATTTGTAATGATAGTATGATGTTCTGGACATCTACTTGTTACAAACTTTATTGACAGTTGTTTTCTTTTTTTTTTTTTTTTTGGATTATCAGTGAAATTTTAGAGCAGCTTTAAATAGTGCTACATAGTGGGGCCTACTTCTCTGCCAGCATTTCGATCCTCTGCCCTACATCTGTGAGCACACTGCATTTGGCATGATCAGTTCTAACCAGATCAGACCTGACTATCACTCCCAAAGACATCAGACTAGTCATTTTAATCATCAATCCAAGTTCATCTGTATGCTTTTAAAATGCATTGATTGTTAATCTACTAATGTTGTTCATTGTGCCAGAGTTTCATTTATCGGGGACACTTTTTGGCTGCATTTCTAGAGAGAGTAGGAAATTACTGGTGTACCATACATTTTTGTTTTTTATTCCATGCTAAATTAACTGTGCTGTTCTCACTGGCTGTGACTTTTGAGCGGAACTGTAAAATTATGCTACATAGCAGGATGTGCCCTATATGGCTGGGCTGCACTCTGTTGCATTTCCACGCTGCGTTTTGTTAAGGGATTGACCAGATACAAGGAGATGCGACCCCAGAGTACTACTTGCAGCAGCAGCAGAATGTTGAATTTCTCTGTAATGATGCACTTATTTTGCCATGTTTCTAAAGGTTATCTGACATTTCCTACAGTGATCTTGCTTCCTTGTTGAGTTGTGTTGCAACTTTGATACAGCTGGATGTGACGTCATCACTAGTCAGATCTGACCATAAGGCTGTATTGCTTGAAATAAAAATTAAATCTGGGGATCCAGTGAAACCAAAAACCTTTAGGAACTATTCCAAAGCTACCCTCTCTCTAGTAAGTGACACCTTTACTAAATTCCAGGCACCCTCAAACCCATAGCACATGCTGAGCTGTAAAACCATATTGATAGCTGTATAGAGTTAGCTGTGCCCACTCATATTAAGAATAAAACAAACTTGACAGACAAGCCATAGTGGAATCACAATATCAATCAGTTACACAACACAAAACAAAAAAAAAATCTTGGCTAAGCATAGGAGGAACAAAGCCATGAATGCTAAAGGTCCCATGATCAATCTAAACAGGCTAGTAAGAGGGTTAATTAATACTTCAAAGGCTAAATTTGAAGAAAACAATAGCTTCTCAGGCAAAGGACAATTACAGAGCTTTCTACAGCTGTGTCTGTAATGTCAACATAAATACACAACAATGTGCATAACTTACTCTAAATGACATGAAAAATGACATCACCCACACTGAACCAGAAGCCATTGCAACCTGTTGACTGACAAGTTCAGCTCAAACTTCTACCCTCACCCCCCCCCCCCCGAAAGTCCAAAGGAAATACTGCATACCACAATCCCATAACCATTTCTAGGGAACAGGACATCAATGCACTTTCCAAGACAAAAAACACTGCATAAATGGGCCTCAATAACACCCTGGGATGCTTACTAAATAGCATGAAACATTACCTCTCTGGTCCACTCAAATCACTTTTCACCTGGAGCTTATAGTTAGGTCTTGTGCCCAAGGAATGGAAGAAGGCTTCATTCCCCTGCACAAAGGAGGTGCAACCACTGATCTAGGTAACCACATGCCCTCATATGCAAGGTCATGGAAAGAATAATCATGGATATGATAGATGAGGATATAGGTAACCTGCAAGTGCTGGACCCATCACAGTTTTTCCTTTGTTAAAAGAAGGCCATGCCTATTATATCTGGTGGACTTTGAAATAATATTAGTACTCTGTTTTGCTAGCATGATTATTAGCTTGAATAAAAAGCTACAAGAGTGATATAATGGGTTAATTTAGAAATAGTATAAAATGCTGAAAAATAAAAAGTAGTAAATGTGCTGGAATAACTTAATTAGATAGTGGCATCCATGTAAAGGTGTATGTTATTGAGAAACAAAGTCTATAAAAATAACTGCACAGATAGCAGCTGGAAGGACATAAATGAAGTAAAGAGATGTAACATCGAGCAAGATAAAGTTGGAATATCAAGTTTCAGATAGTGCTGGAACACCACGTTTCAGATTACTGAGTTTCCTTGGACCACCAAACTTGAAAGAATCAAGGACAAATCATAAATTAGAAGAACAAAGAAAAATCTTAATCAAAGAAAGATTGTAATACATCAGACTGAGAAAAAAAATATCTGGCTTTTGGTATAAATAAGAGTGTGTATAAGCAAGCTTTGGGAATTTGCCATAGAGAGCTGTCAGCATCTGTGTTGCATGCTTGTAGATCCAAAAGGAAAATGTAATAGTAAAATGCTTATTAATTGAAGCAGTTTGTCTCCGTCTATTTATTGTACTTAGTACAATACAGTAATAAGACTAGTTGGTCACAATAAATAATTAAATATACTTTGATAAGCATGTATATAAATGCTAGTAACAGCAAGAAACCAACAGAAGCCAGTGTATAATTCTTCAATGGCGAGCCACAGCTGACAGACCGAATGGTTTCTTATTGTGACAGCTGCAGCTTCTTTTTCATTTTATTCAGTTAGTACATCCAGTTACAGTGCAAACATTTGCCTCCTTCTTATGCACAGTATCCAGTAGCAGAACAGTGCATCTCTGCAAGTTCCACAGGTCCTGTACATTCACACAGCTGAATCTGCCAGCTGTGTTTGACCACCTTTTGGGAGAATCAACGATGGACTTTCTATGTTTTCTCGATGGAAGATTTGGCCACCTTCCACACAGAAACTGCTAATTCTCTTTTTGTTTCTCATTCTGCAGCATGGATGCCATAAACAAAAGAACTGTGAAATGTAACACTACCTTTCAAGTAGACAGCAATACTAGTCCAGCACATGTATGGTCAGGATTTAAAGATTGCTATAAACAGAACTGTAGCACATGCAGTACTTTATTAGTTAATGCTCGTGTTAATGCTTTATGTTAATGCATTATGTTTAACTGGTATCTTAAACAGCAGCATCATTTGTATAACAGTAAACATTTATTGTGCAAGTCATATGAAACTGCTTTCTGTGTGCAATGTCATAAAAGTAATGGTAAGCAACCACATGCATTATGTCCTGTCACCACATGTAAAATGTTAATTACAGAGTTACAATATCAGTCAAGTCAGTTATTTACAAAATCTTCTGTACATCTTGCTAGACAAAAGTGGCATAAAACCACTGCACATTACAAAACGAATAAAAACAGAGATGAGGTTCATGGTGAACTGACAAAAAGATTTAATAAACTACTAAGACGCAGTCAGAGTGAGTTCAAAAAGTTCAGACCACATATGCAAACACCTTTTCAGAAGTGTGTAAGAGCTTTCAAGTCAACAGAACATAATACTGACAAATATAATCTGGTTAGTAAAGAGTTAAAGCAACAGCAGTTAACTACACTGATAGAAAATAATTTACGACGTACTATTCTACGTTTAGAAAAATGGTTAAGCATACACAGCAGAAACTTTCTTTCAGTTAAAGCAAGACACTTAAATGGTGATTTAAAACCATTTCAAATAAAACAGTTCTAGGGTATAAAAATCAAATAAAAGTAGTTAAACACAGTAAAGACATGATGTCACAAGACTGACATGCATGTATTTTCTTTTCACCTAAAGTGCAGCAACACGCACACAACAGCAAATGTAAATCATGTAAATATATCTGTTTTAAGCATGTGTTAGTTTCTTACAATATTTTGTAATTATATAATAGCATCAAAAAATAGCAAAGACTTCAGCAAAAACAGTATTCAAAAACAATATTATGCATAGCTAGACAAGTTAATGTTTATTACAACTGCATTCTAATATCAAGTTGCAAGTATATTAAGGAATGACTGAATATATGAGTAAATGCTAAAGGAGTTATGGGTTAAGTGTCTGGAATGCAGGGAAAGTAAAAATGTATGTGAGCTCAAATCTTTCCAGGCTGGAATGGGTAGTTACAAGGAGTGTTGCATAACATAAAATGTTACTGGTACTGAAATTTATAAGGTCAAGGAAACAAGACTCGTTGCCAGGCCAAATGACTTACATTTTTCTAAAACATTATTGTTAAGTATTCACATACAGCATTAAATAAAAAGCACAAAAGTCTACAAAAATCCTGTTTGGTAACTTTAATAAGTCATCACAATTGTGCATACATGTCATTAATAATCTGTTTGCAAGTAAATACTACACCGAGTACAGTCAGTACATGGGCTGTGGTATGCAGTTAAAATAAATTATGCAGGTCCCTTTACAAAAAGAGAGGCTACGAATAGCTACTAGCAACAGTAACCATCTTTTCAAAATGGGTAAAAACAATTCCTACTACAACTTTGACAGTATAGGCAACAGCAAAAGCTTTATAAAAATATTTTCTATTTTTAAAAATGGCGAAAAATGAGAAAATGTGCAAGACCAAAGTGTCACAGTCTAGGTAACAGCCAAAGGGCAAGCATACATTAAATTTATAAAATAATGTATACTACAGGGGGAAGGGCATAATTTCAATTTTACACTAACTGTGTAAACAGTACTGTAAAAGGGACTCAAAAAATTGCAAAGTGGTAATACATTTTAACGTTTCAAGTAATGGAATTAGCAGGCTTCAGTTTAATGCTATGTTTGTAAACTGGACTGAGTGTACATTACAGCCATGTATATACAAATGCAAACACAATCTGTACAAGCAAGTGTATTCTGTACAGTATATAGTAAACGGCTTATCTATGTAAATACAGTAACAAGTCAAAGCATGACATTTGTGACGTGTTTTTCTTTTCAAAACAAGACTGCAATGCCTTTGCAATCAAATACTCAAGCATTGTCAATAAATTACTGTATAGGACATCACTGTTGTTGTTTTTGTCTTTCGGCTTTTCCCGATTAGGGGTCGCCACAGCAGAACTCCGGTCCGCTAATGATTGGCAGTAGAGTTTCACGAATGCCAAGGTGCCAGCTTGACGTTCAACCTTCAGCAAAAGCATGCCCATTTACGCATGTTTTTCGAACGCCCACCCAACCACAGGGAGGACATGCAGATTCCACACAGAAAGCACTCCCCGCACTCCACCTGAGAATCGAACGGGAGAACTTCTTGCTGTGAGGCAACAATGCTACCGCTGCACCACCACGGCTGTTATATGACATCACTGTATAGAGTCATATTCAGATTAATCCATTTCTAATAAGAATGGTTGTCATCATTGTGTTGGCAATATAAAACTGTGTTAACTTGCTGTATCAAAACTAAACTAAAGGTTTTGTTTCCCAGTGTGTTTCTAGTTAATAGCAATATGACGTGACTATAGACAGTTTTTATTTAAAATAAAACAGAGGGAATGTATACAATGATGGACATGTTTAAAATGTATAAATGCATGTGCACATCTATTTACTAGTTAGATACATATACACATCTGTTGCTATAGTATATGTAAAAATAATATAGTTAGTTAAATACATGTATTTCTGTTTGCTAGCATACATATATTCTGGTACAGCTTGAGACAAGCTGAATTTTCAGTGTCTGGAACATGCTTCAAGGACTATAGATAAAAAAGCAGCTGAGAGACAAGGCACGCAGCATTCAACACAAACATCTGCATTTCATTTGCATCATTCTGAACATCAAAACAGAGAGAATTACAATAGTTCACAAATAAAACTTAGTTAAGAAAATGCTATACAAAATAGAACACAAGACAATTTCAGCTGTAGAAAGCATACAGCATGCACCTTTGGGAAGATAACATTTAACATAAATATAACAGCATGGTTAGCTGAACAAGGCCAGGCATACATAAAAGTAAAGAAAGAATCAAAGACGGACAAACATTTCAGTAAACAGCTTTGTCTCTATTAGATGCTGTACATTACAGTTCTAACAAGGAAAGACATAATGCAAAAATGTCACAGTGTGTAGACAATAACACGAAAATAAGAATAAACTCAACAGGGGAGAAAAGGGTATGATTTCTGCCAATACTCTGTTTATTTGTATAAACAACACAGTAATACAAAAAAAGGATCATGGATTAAAATACTTACCATTTTGAGTAACAGGCCAGTACTTCATACAGATCAAATGGTAAAAATACCATCCACTTGTACTATGATAGGACAACAATAAGAAAAAAAAACAATATTGCACTTCAATATTACATTTTCAAGTTTTAAAAATACCAAATGCAGATTTAAAAGAGTTTGGTATAAAAACTAGTAAAACAAGATATCTCACAGACTGTACATTTACAAGCACAACAAAAGTAAGTCATTACAAGTATCTTTGATAGACAGATTACAATTTAGTGCTAATGTATCTAAATTTGTAAACTCAACAAAATGTTGTGTAAATGGACAATATTGCCTTCGAATTTCAAAATGTTTGTTAAACTGACACCACAGTTTGTATGTGAGGTTTCAAATAACCAAGTGTTAATAGTAAAAGACAAAAACAGAAGCTGACACTGCCCATAATTGGTGGGATATATTTGGAGGATGGTCATCATCTGGGACCAAATTGTTAAATTGGTTAATGCGCCCTGTATTAGCAGTTTTGGGGGTCATAATAATCATGACAGCTTGAAATTGTTTTATATGCTGCAGGTTACAAAGAGTTGCAATGACTCAACAAGTCATATTAAATACTGTAAATAGCAATGCTAAAAATGCAGTCATTTCTTTAACTGAAGTTTAGTCCATTCCTAAAAAAATAAAATAAGTGGGACCTGAAAGAATATTAGTACACTGTTTTACTAGCATGATTATTAGCTTGAATAAAAAGATGCAAGAGTGATATGAAATATAAAGGGTTAATTTAGAAATAGTATAAAATGCTGAAAAATAAAAAGTAGTAAATGTGCTGGCATAGCTTAATTAGATATTGGCATCCATGTAAAGGAGTATGTTATTGAGAAACAAAGTATGTAAAAATAACTGCGCATATGGCAGTTGGAAAGAAATCAATGAAGTAAAGAGATGTAACATCGAGCAAGACAAAGTTGGAATATCAAGTTTCAGATAGTGCTGGAACACCACGTTTTAGATTACTGAGTTTCCTTGGACCACCGAACTTGAAAGAATCAAGGACAAATCATAAATTAGAAGAACAAAGAAAAGTCTTAATCAAAGAAAGATTGTAATACATCAGACTGAGAAAAAAATATCAGGCTTTTGGTATAAATAAGAGTGTGTATAAACAAGCTTTGGGAATTTGCCATAGAGAGCTGTCAGCATCTGTGTTGCATGGTTGTAGATCCGAAAGGAAAATGTAATAGTAAAATGCGTATTAACTGAAGCAGTTTTTCTCTGTGTATGTATTGTACTTAGTACAATACAGTAATAAGACTAGTTGGTCACAATAAATAGTTAAATATACTTTGGTATGCATGCATGTAAATGCCACCAACCACCCTTATCAGCTACTATAAAGGTCCTTACCAAAGGGTGTCCAATTCTACTGTGCAATGTTACTATTATCCAACTGGTAAGTGTGACCAGAACTTTTAAGGCTATTCTAGAGTGGCCTGTACAGTATCACCAAATACATATGCAAGCACTCTAAGAGCTTAAATATCTCTATACAAAACAGCCACAATTAAAAGGTTTAAATATATCTAATAATAAATAATAAATGAACAAGGCAATATTCAATAACTCAGCACAGTGACAACAGAGTTAATAATTACAGGAAATATTTTAAAACAACATTGTAGGACAGTCTCACATATATGGAGAAAACATCTACACTAATCTTGCTATATTCTTATCTATATCTAAGAGAAACTATGTTCTGTATAACTTACTTAAAGAACAAGGCAAGTGCTGGTGAGTTGTTAACAGGCCCAGAACAAGATAGAAAATGCCCTGTCTTTCTCTCTGAGATAGTTATTAAGTTAATAATACACACCAATGCTGAATCCTCTCAGATTACATCATTCTTGTCACCTCTGCCTAAGTTTCCCAGGCTAGCAGGATTATATTTTCAACATGTCTCTATTAAAAATACTTATCTCTCAGAAGCTGACAATTCTCTCTTAGAAGCTTGCCTGAAACTGAAACTCATAAAACAATTACCTTGGAAAGCTTGTAATTACCTATGTTTCCAGACAAAAGAAAGAAGCTCCTAGCCGATACATCCTCTCTTAGCTGAGATAAACAAACTTCATAGCACATCATAAAACTCTTTACTTATCAACTTATTTTCTTAGAATTTTGCAAGTTAACTCTGTATGTACCAATTTCTACTATGCAACCATACATTTGCATTGACATATAGTTTATACACATTTCTGCTCTTTCCCAGCAGGGTGCACTGTGGTTGTAATATTGAAGCTCAGTACAGAACACATAGTTTTCTTCCATTTTTGAGGCAAGCATACAAATCATATTACTGTTCAGAAATGACACAGAATTATTTACAAAATTATTTCTAGCTAGGCTGGTAGTGTCACATTTCTATGTACCCAAAAGCAAAAAAGTTCCACCACTTTTATACATTTCTATGTATGTCATATTAATATTTTCAAGTGACATATAATTATTTACAAAATTCCAGCTAGCTGGGCTGGCAGCACCTTGGTTTATCACAGGGATCTTGACCATATTTATTCCAGCCTTTAATAAAGAATGAATCCCTGGTAATGATCCTCCTAATGTTACAGTTATTATTCCTCTTTGTATTACTATTTATATTATTAATATTATTGATTTTATCATATTATTACAATTTTCAATACAATTGTTGCTATATTTCACACAGTTCATAGGTTCATAGGTTCATAGGTTTATACTAGGCTATCTGCCCTGGGGCATTTACAAGCCTAGCCAGAGTGTGTTTGCCTTTCACCGCCCTTTTAGATCAGTTTACTGTGCCTCTGTAGAGTAGGTCACAGAAGATAGCCCTTTTAAGGTTAGTTTACTGTGCCCCTGTCTAGCAGGGACACAGAAGAGATCCCAGGGGTGAACTTATGATCTCCCATCTACTCGTCAAGATTTCTCTTAAAGAGGGTCAGTGAGGGGCTCTGCCTAACATGGACTGGGATTCTGTTCCAGAGTGAGGGCTGCCTCTGGGATATGAATCTGTCCCTCCAGCATGTCCTATTTCTAGTTTAAGTCCCTGGAGCGTGTAGCTCTAAGGGATTTGGATTTCCTGAGGTGGAGCATGTCCATTAATTCTGGGTTGGACATGGCTTTATACGTCAGGCATAGATCACCTCTGAGTAGGCAGTAAGCAACTGAGTAGAGCTGGAGTTTCTTTAGCCGAACTGCATAGGGCATCTGTTTGAGTCCCTTGATCCTCTTGGTGAGGTACTTTTGAGGCCTCTCCAGTTGCTGCAGGTGTCTGGTAAGGTACATCCCAAATGGGGCATTGTATTAAATTATGGGCCTGATGAGTGATGAGTAGAGGGGCACAATGACCTCTCTTGTTCTAGATGTGAACCCTTTCATGATAAGGTGGGCTATATAGAAGATCTTTCTAACCACTCTGGGAATGTGATTGTCAAAAGAGAGGTTTCTATCTACTTGGGTCCCCAAATCCCTAATTACTTCTTCCATACTTAACGGATTACCACCTGTGTGGTAATTTGTGGGCACCTTTGTTTTTCCCGAAGGGGATGACTATGCACTTTTTGGCATTTAGCTTAAGGCCATGGCTCTGGCACCAATTATCTGTTTCTGTGAGAACCTTTTGGAGGATGCTTGTGTCAACTGGAGAGTCGATTTTGGCGCCCAGCTTGCAATCATCTGTGAACTTGGTCAGCCATAGTCCTCCCATATTAGCCTGTACTTCAGAGAAGTATATACCGAACAAGAGAGGTCCCAGGACTGAGCCTTGTGGGACGCCACTTGTACCTGGTTTGGAGTCTGACATGGCACCTGCAATACTGACCATGTGGGTTCTATCCCTGAGCCAGTTTGCAACCCATCTTGTGACATAGGGGTTGATATTTAAGCTGGTGAGCTTATTTATGATGCCCAAGTGGGGTATTGTGTCAAAGGCTTTTGCGAGGTCCAGGTAGGCCATGTGGACTACCTTCCCTTCATCTATGGCCTTGGTAACTGTTTCAAAGAAGTCGACCAGGTTCAAGAGACAAGATCTGCCCTTAACAAAGTCGAATTGGGTGGGAGCCAGTGTCTGGAGGTTACCAATGTCCTTGTTTATGAGTTTCATGATGATACGCTCCATAGCTTTGCAGACCAGACTAGTCAGGCTTATAGGGTGATAGTTTCCTAGGTCCGTTGTGGCACCACCTTTGTGGAGCGGGACCACTGTTGCTGTACGCCATTCCTTGGGTACATATCCTGTAGCAAGGCTGAGATTGAACAGTGACTTTATGTGAGGGTTTAGTTCTTCTTGGAGCTCATGTAAGACCCAGCCTGAGACACTGTCTGGTCCCATTGATGCTGTGTTTTTTGCTTTGGAGAGGGCAGCTCTCACCTGTGCATTTGTGATGTCAGGGAGGCTACATTCTGTTGGGATAGACATTTGGTCTTTTGGGGGGAAGGGGGGGAGTTTGCACTGAACCTGTCTGCCAGGATGTTGGCAATGTATGTGGGATCATTGTATTTTTTGTCATTTTGTACTAACTCAGAGCATATCTGGGAGTTGCCCCCCAGATTCCTGACATAACTAAAGAAGGCCTTGTGATTATCTTTAGTGTCTTGTACAATTTTTCTTTCGAAGCTGTCCTTAGATAATTTTATGAGGGATCATAGTTTCTTGCTAGTACTGATCAGAGATGCCTTCCCTTTTTGGGATTTTGCTCTATCATCTAGTAGCTTCCTCCTTCTGTTGTATAGCTTATTTTTGGCTGGGGTCCACCAGACTGGTCTCCTGGCTTTGGAGGAGTGAGTCTTGGTTTTATTTGGGATAGCACAATCCATGCATTCCTTTAGGTGTCCATGGAATGCATTTGTAAAGGATTCTGCTGTTTGGGCAGTATTTTCCACTGGCCCGGTGGCTTTGAAGGATTCCACCTCGGTTTTGAGAAGTGTGCAATTTGCTTTTGAGAAATTTTTCACAGTGATTTCCTTGGCTGGGGATGGGGATGGGATATGGATGTCCAGTGAGATTAATTTATGGTCTGATCTTACCAATGAGGGACATACCTCTGGTGTGGAACATAGAGTCCCCATGTTGGTGATGACCAGGTGCAATATGTTATCCCCTCTTTTGGGAGTGGTGACCAGTTGTTCCATAGCATTTGAGTTTATAAATTCTAGGAACCATTGGGCAAGGGTGTTGGGGCTTGAGTAGTATTTCCAGTCGATGTTTTGGTAGTTGAAGTCACCCAATATTATTGTGTTTGGAGAGACCTTCATATTCTCCAGTGTTCTCAGGAAGGCCGAGTGGGGTTCCTGAGTTTGGGGGCATGGTCTGTAGCAGGCTACAAACTGAAAGGCAGTTTTGCTCACTGTTAACTGTACATGGATGGTCTCCGATGCTTCGTGTAGTGCCACTAACCTGGAAGTATGGGTATCTTTGATGAATATGGATGCTCCCCCTCCTTTTGTGGTTCAGTCCGAGTTTTGGGGCCGAAAAACATGGTATGAGGTATAACCTGGTAGTGCGGGGGTGCTCTCTAGGGCCTTGAACCAGGTCTCTGTCACTGCACAGATATCGATATTCTCCATACTGAGGAGAGCCTTGAGTGCGTGCATCTTGAGGTTTAGACTTCTGGAGTTGAGCAGCATTACCCTTAGTTTTTTCTTTTCTTGTGTTGTCTATGGAGGTGGGTTTATCTTTTGTGCCTTGCCTAAAAGAGGCACTATGGGGGTGGCAAGAGCCTTAGCCAGTATTCGAAAGCCCAGGGGTGACAGGTGCAAGCTGTCCCTAGCGAAGCAACGTGGCTTGTCAAGCATGTCATGTCATTTTATTTCATGAAGGTATGTGAACTTGCAGGTGTTTTAACTCATTCAGCCAAGTAACACCTCCAGGTGTTTCTGTAGTTACATCCTACTGATGCCGCTAGGCATCAAATATTGCTTGCTCATATTTGCCCTAATAATTCCATAGCCATGATATATGCAAAGTATTAAAAGATTTCTTCTTAAAGCTTACACAATGGCAAACACATCTGTATTGATATTTCAGCTCTGTCTAGTGCAGATAGAGATATTAATTGTTGTTCACATAGTATTTATTTATATTATTAAGTGTCATGTTTTACTACATTTCTCCAGCCATATAGAATAGGCAGAACTGCTTAGCCTCATTATGAAAGCTTTCATTTGGATGAACAAAATGCTACTGATTGGATGTGTGTAAGTTGAGTGGTTGCTGAACTATAGGAAGTTGTTTACAAAATACAACAGACATAACAGCTACTGTGTTTACTGTAACTTATAAAATGCAGCTCTAGACCAAGGAACTAAAGAAAAGAGTTTGTTATTTATACTTCTTTTGTAATCCCTATTGTTCCAGATATATGAACATTTGTTTGAAAGGTGAAAATATAATTTGTTTCTCTCAAAAAGCTTAGACTCCACCCATTGGAAGTTACAGTGCAAACTTACTGAGCTCCATTGGAGGGAGTTTGTTAAAACAATAAAGTTTTATTTCTGTACAAAACTGTAAACTCCTGCTATTGTTTGTTACAGTTGCTCTTTGTCAGGTATTAGCTAATCTTTAACGAATGTAGTTTAATTTCAGATCAATGTGCAACATGCTTGGCCCTGAGGAAATTGTTGTGAGATGCTGACCTGGGATTTATTACAGACATGCCATGAGTGTGAGAAGTTTTCTTTGTTTGTCAGCATCTGTCTCTGCCATATAGTACCCAAGGCAGGACCATCATCAGAGGGATTTGCATGTGTTTGAGATCTCTGCTCTTGATGAGTCAAACAGATGGTAAGATACCACCAGGTCCATTCGATGTGTTCTGGAAGAGCAAGTAACTTAAAAAAGGATTCTCATTTATATTCCTTCTGGTTATGTAAGGACAGTTATTTATACATTTCTGAACTTCTTTACCTGCTTCTTACTTGTTCACCTAAGGTTGTTAATACTAGGCGACTTTAACATGATGAGTCTCAAGGATTCATGAATGAATTTGTCTATCTTCTGGAATATCTTAGCTTTGCTTAAGACATTCCTCTGCCACTGGCTTAAGAAGCCATACACTGGATATACTGTTTTAACTTAATGTTATCATATCGCAAACTACATGACTAAGTTTGACTTGGGACCTACGCTCTCCCAGTACAGGGAGTTAAGAAACATCACAAGTTGCAAACTGATTCCTTTACTGTATCAGCTGTTATTAGAAAATGCAGATAATCTGGATTGTCTTTTGACACATAAAATAGAGTAATTGCTGGCAGTTTTGCACCATTTCTGGCTCAATATCTTCTCTGATCTTTTTTATATTCCTCCACCAATTCCTCATAAGATCTGGCTATACTCTAGATAGCTACATTCACCCAATGCCAGAGAACTTCATTTGTTCCGTGTCTGATACCTTAGATGTGGCCCTTTACAACATGAGATGTGGCCCTTTACCACGTGAGATGTGGCCCTTTACCACGTGAGATGTAGCCCTTTACTATGTGGTATAATTATTCCTTGGGAAGAGAACATCTCAGTGACTAGTGGTTAGGCTGTGGGATTTAAGGATTCCAAGAAGAAAAGCAAATGTGTAGCCAACAGAAGTCCTTTTCAAAGCACCATTCATGCATTCTAATTGGGGGGCAGGCTAACATAATAACATTAGGACATTGTTTCTGACACTGTCCTGCACTGAGTTGTCTTTCTGCCTCCTGGTCTCCCTTAGAGGTCTCCCAGGCACTGGATTTCCTTTAACCCTCCCACTGTGTTAAACAACTGACTGTCACACACTTAATCCATCACCCTCCTGGCAAGCTACTGGAGTTTGTTCACAAAACGATATCATTGGAGGGCTTTCCAAGATAACTGCACACTGATTAGAAGATTAATTTTAGCTCTCCCAGTTAGAAAAAGGAAACTGATAGATAAGGGCAGTAATTCTGCCTGTTTTAGAAAAAATCAGTTACTGTGTAGTAAGTGTACTGCCTGGATGCCAATGAACAAGAAACTTAGACAGCCTGAAAGAAAATCAACTAAAAAGGTGACGGGAAAACATTGACTGGGAAGAATCCTGCAGCTATTCAGCGAAAAGCAGTTCAGTCTCCAGCTTTGGTACAAAACATGGATTTCATGTGATTTGGTGGAGGGGTGGCAAACATTTGACAGCATTAACAGAAGAATGATAATCCAGAGGGAAGCATCATGTAAGAAAATACTGCTGTTGTTAATGGAAGAGAAATAATTCAAAAGAGTATGCTGGGATTTTATAAGTAGGGCAATGGAAGCATTTGCATTCCCTGATACAACAATAAGGTTAATTAGGAAGAGAAATGAGGAATCAGAGGCAGAATATAAAGTGGGAAGGTTCCAGTATGACAAGTTGTGTCATAACAAAAGACCCATGCAGGGGTGTCTTCGTTCCCCTTTGTTATTTGCATTTTATTTAAAGCCACTGGTGAAGAAAATAAGAGACTTAGACATTCAGGGATATTTGCCACCTCACAGCAAGAGGTTCTCTGGTTCGATTCTCGGCTGGGGTGCCTTCTGTGCAAAGTCTGCATGGCCTCCCTGTGGTCGTGTGGGTTTCCTCCGCATGCTTCAGTTTCCTGCCACATCCCAAAGACATGGTGTAGGTGGATTGGGAACTCTAATTTGGCCCTAAGTGTGAGTGTGTGCATGTGTGTACCTTCTGTGGAATGTTGGGCACCAGGCTGGCAAACTGACACTGTAAAACTCCATTGCCAATTGTTCTGCAGACTGTTGTTCCACTGTGGTGACCTCTAACCAGGAAAAGCTGAAAGAAGAAGACATTCCGGGATATAATTGGTATGGTAGTCAAGAAATGTTGGCTTTATATGCAGACAATATTATTTTGTACCTGATAAAGCCAGAAAAGGACATCTCAATGCTGTGGAACATCTTCAGACAGTTTCATGTCTTTTCAGGATATAAAATTAATTGAAGGTAAAACAAAGGCTATAGCTGAAAATTATGTAGCCACACATCAATTTCTCCAGCAATATCCATATTTTTGGGGAGATGATAAAATGAAGTATTTATGAGTACGGATTAAAAAAGATTCTGTTAAAGGATATATGGAAAGAGATTAAATGAAAGGTTTACATAAAGCTAAGAAAGTGGAAACTGTTCTTTATAGATATGGATAGCAAGATGCAACTGTGAAAATGTTTTTAGTCCCTTTTGTTTTATATACAGGTCAGGCATATTTTATTAACCAGATGAAAAGTTATGGATAGTAATAATCTGACAGGGGGAATGGGAAGAATTAAGTGGGATAATCGATCCTTCCAATAGAAAAAGGGGGATTAGGAATATCTGAATTGAAGGGATATTTTTAGAGATACACAGTTAATGCTCATATACATAACACAAGCAGAAAGCTATAATTCAAAGTGGAAAGGGATGATGATGAAGCAGGGTGGAAATTTAAGAAATAAGGAAAGAGTGGGATTATTCACAAAGTAGCAGAAAGTATTCAAAGAATGAAGCCAATGCATGAAAAATGATATTTTGCCAGTAGGGATAACTGCAATTAGGGACCTGAAATGTATTTATTTATTTTATTTATTTATTTTACATTTGTTAACCGGGGGTGTCTGACGGAGCCGAAAAGGCCCTTTTTCAGCAGAGACCCAGGGAGAAAAGCTCCACAAAGAAAAATTACAGACACATTTAGTTATTTAGACATGATCAGTATACACACAAATTACAAGAGCCATGTTTTTACAGTGGTATGCGGCACATAAACAGTTACAGTGGAGAGAACAAACAAAAAAAATATTAATTTTAAAAATAAAGGTAATTAATAGATTTGTGGTGTACAGCTGAAATTTGGAACATAGGTAAAATACATACATAGTACAGAGGTACAGTACATACATTGTAGATTAGCAAGTGTTTGTGAGTAAGATTGAAAACTATTATCAAGTGCTCTAGATTTAGTATGTATACGTTATCCGCTTTCACTAGCCTGGGGAGCAATCATGGCACTGCCACCTTTGCTTGAGATGTTGCCTGATGAGGTCTTTAAAGAAGGCTTTGGATGATGTGTTTTGAATGCTAGTAGGGACAGAGTTCCATTTTTTAGCCACTGAACTACTATATAGTGCATCTCCAAAGCTGTTGTAGCTGTTGGTGACTTCTAGTAATATTTATCTTGAAGTTCTGGTAGAGCAAACCAGGGCATAGAATCCACAAAAATATCATAAAGCAGTTTGTTGATGTGAGCGCTTTCATGGCTTAAATTTGCCGCTTCATCAGACGTAGTAAGATCAGTTTCAACCATTGCTTTTTAAAGAATTTTACTTCCTGATAACAACACATTAACAAGTATCAATTAGATTAGTAAAGAGATATAGCACACTTAAAAAATACACATACTAAAACAGCAGCTCTTAGAAGTATGTAACATATTATATAAAATACATCTATGCAAGAGCCTGTATACAAAATTATATAAAACAAGTTATGTAAATTATTATATAAAATTCATGTATAAATGAAACCATTCATGCCAATAATATTTGTTCTATTTCAAACCATTGTTTTTATTCTTTATTTTTTGAACCTCCTATTCTTCAAAATAGACTTAATGCAAATTTTATCATTCAACCCTCTGCCTTTATTACCTCTCATTCTGATAATCCATCTAAGCTCAGTGGATTCGACCTTGTTCTCTAGGTCACCTCCACGAACATTCTCATGGATTACCTCTAGAGCCATAAATTTAAAATTATGCGATGCGTCTTGTGATGTAATATATTTAGCCAAAGCATTGGTACATATAGAGTTATTTACACAATAAATATGTTCTCTTATTCTATCTCGAAAACGACAATCTGTTTTACCTATATAAAAACTGTAGCAAACCTGGCATACAGCTAAATAAACTGGATGACAGGTATTACAGTCAGCTCTGACTTGAAAGTGAAGAAATTTTCCTGTACCTGGGTGTAGAAATTCACTTGAACTATCTATAAACCTAAACCAATTACGTTTCTTACATGGAAGGTGCCATTTTCTTGAACTAGTTGAGTATATTTATCGTCTTTAGGAAAACATAATAGTCTTTTCAGATTCTTTTTATTTTTATATGTAAACTTGGGTTTTGCGCCCACTATTGACGCCACTTTTGTATCCGTAGTTAAGATAGACCAGTTGTTTTTTACAACTTTCTCTATACTATGAATATTTCCTGAATGTGTAAGGGGCATCATAAATCGATGTTCATCTCTAACTGTCTGTGAAGAATTACTTCTTGTTCTGTCTGAAAAATATGGTTTCCCATCATTTGCACGCAACTCAGCAACCTTATTTAAAACAGTATCAACTTCACTTTGGCTATAACCTCTTTGACTAAATCGCTCTGAGAGGGAGAGGTTTTCCTTTTTAAAATCAGCCTCACTGGCATTTAACCTGGATACACGTAAACCTTGACTTTTAATAATATTGCGGTAAATATGTGGGGGGTGCATACTTTTTCTATGTAGATAGTTGTTACTATAACAACTCTTTCTATAAATTTTAGTAGAAAATGTATTATTTGGTAACCTAAAGATGGTAACATCCGGAAAGTTAATTGAAGACATATAATAACTGATGGTGAATTTTAAAAAAGAAGTAGATGAATTTAAAATTTCAAAACATTTCAACAAAGAATTTGAATCACCATCCCACAATAAAAAAAGGTCGTCCACAAATCTCCTATAAAAAACAAATTCAGGAAATCTACCAAGTACATTAACAGCTTCCCATTGTGCCATAACAATATTTGCGTAGCTATGGGCACTGGAAGTGCCCATAGCTACGCCCTTTTTTTGTAAGTAAAAACAACCATTGAACATAAAAGCATTATTTCCTAAAATAGTTTCCATAAATAAACATAATAACTCTATGAAAGTGGCATTAAATTTACTGTTACTACAAAGATATTCCTTTAGTGTATCTATACCTATATCATTTGGGATACAGGTAAATAAAGACTGAACATCTAATGTAACTAATAAAAAAGAAGCAGAATCTTTATCCTTCACAAATGAATATAAATCACATAAAATTTTTTTTGTATCAACCAAAACATATGTATTATTGTTTAGAACACTACGAAGCTGTTTTTCAAGAAAAATGGACATATTTTCCATGCACCAGCCTCTTCCAGAAACTATAGGCCTGAATGGAGGTTTATGTGCATTCTTATGGATTTTTGGCAATCCTTGTAAACAGGGAATGATCGGTTTATCACAAATAAAATATTTATATTGTTCCAAAGTAATGTTACGTCCTAATAAACAATCTTTTAAACTATTATTAACTCTTCGTATGATGACATCAATATCTGCCATATTAATAGGACTATAAGTCTGAGTATCACTGAGCATAAACATCATCTCATTCACATAGTAAATTCTGTCCATCACGACAGTTGGACCACCTTTATCTGCGGGTTTAATAATTATTAAAGTATTAGAAGATACATTTTTTAATGCTAAACGTTCTGAACTGCTTAAATTAAAATTAACTTTCCCCATACTCCTGTTGTTAAACAGAGAGAGAATGTCATTTTCACATTTCTTTTCAAACACTTCTACTACTACATTATTATTAGGTATGTAAATGCTGGGTTTCCTAAATTAAATATTTCCCTTCCCAGCATTATCAATACTCTTATATTGCATTTTTAACATTATGTTACGTGTAAACATTTTTAAATCAATAATGCAGTCCATAATATCAGTCAATTGAGTGGGTATAAAACTCATACCTCTATTTAGCAGAGAAATTTCTTCTGCTGACAAGGTATATGAGGAAATGTTCCAAATCAAGGGCTTGTTGATTTCCTGCCACATTTTCTTCAAGGTGTGGTTGTCGATGTTGTCTGAATTCAGATTTCGTTTTGTCCTGCCTCTGCTGAACGAACGTCGGTTGGCAGGAGAATTTATTGGAAAAGGAAAACAATGTCCATTTTTATTTGGATTAACAGTCACTTGTGTCTCTTTTTCAGTTGTAATATTACTCATTGAGAGACCCAATGTGTGTGCATTGGTGCTAACAAAACTAGTGTTAACAGATGGAACTTTACTTCTAACATCCACAGTATTTTTTGCAGTGTTTGTTGACATAGAAAGAGTAGGAGAAGCCATTGCCATACTTGATGTTTTTTCAGGTACCATTTCATTAGATTTATTCGCATTGGGCTGTTCAAGTTCTTGATTATCAAGTATTTGCGACTGCCTAATTGAAGCTTTAGGCCAAGCAAAGACATGCCCACCTGCAAAATCGGCAGTGTCTCTATCTAATTTCTTCTGTTTTTGATGAAGCAATTTACGCTCAAAGGCTACTACTGAATCCAAGATGTAACAAAACTTGATGTCTAAAACATCAGCTGGAAACTTATTATACAAATCATTTTGTGAGCTCAAAATTAATGATAATAGTCTCTCTTCTTCAGGCTTAAAAAAACTTATTTAACACTGGGAGCTGACCCTTGGACATGCCTGAATAAAAAAACTATTTTCCTCTAGGTAAGTGAGGAAAGTATGTACAAGAGCTGTTTTTCTCTAAGCAAGTGAGAAAAGTAAGTACAAAAACTGTTTTCCTCTAGATAATGAGGAAGATTGAGTGCTATAGTAATTAGTAGCTTATTTAGTGCTTACAAGTTCTGAACAAGTGCTGAGCACGAATAAGCAAATTTAAGTGCTAAAACTAAGAATCTGTATCTGCACTAGACAAGTTACAGGACAGAAACAAGTGCAAATGCAGGCTTTCAAATCAGAAAGTTGAGAGAGATGGAAAAAATTGTCCAAACGGACAATAACTATAATTTCTGGGCCAGAACCACTCCTTATATGGTAGACAGGTTACCTAGTGCTTACCACTCCCACTGATAAGATAGAAAGCTTCCCGCCAACACAGAAAGGCTTGGGGGGGCTCAGAAGCTTACATACAGTCCTGGATACAGTAAATCTGTATCTGGAACACTAGTTACAGGAAAGGTAGGAAACAGGCTTACCGTTTTTTTTTTTACAGAAAAGTAGCAAAAACAGTAGTAAAAACCTTTCACATGCAGTGCAAGCTAGCACACATGAGTATATAGCAATATTAGACCAAACACAGTTTAAAAAATGCAATTAAATTAAAAAGGACTAAAAGCAAGTGCAGAAAGAGTTTATTAGGTAGAATGTGGTAAAGAGATGGGACTGGGGGAGTGTCCCAGATCAAATCTACAGTGGGGTGGGCAACTGCAAAAGCCACCAAATTTAAACTACAAGCCAAAAATAGGGAGGGTGGAAGGGACAAAGAACAACTAACAGTACAAACTCTAAAACCAAAAAATATATACTCAGCTCTGTATATTTGCAGATAGATTGGAAAGCAGTCTCTCAGAACAGGGAGACAACAGTTTCAACAGAGATCTAAGCAACAATTAACAAACTCTAAAACCAAAAAAATATACTCAGCTCTATATATTTTCAGATAGATTGGAAAGCAATCTCTCAGAACACAGGTTCCAGCAATTAAATGCAGGCTGTTACTAACAGGTCTAATTTAATGCAAGGGACAAAAATATGTTGGGTTGCATGACTAGGCTTATAGACACCCTGGTGGTCGTTACATTAGTATAAACTTATGAAACTATGTTAACTCAGTTAAGCCTAAAATGCCTTTTGTGTATACTTCCAATTAACACCCATACCTACTTACAGCTTCTAGAAGAAGTTACTCACCAGCTAATAATAGGCAGCATCAGAAAGGGAGAGACGTTATTTAAAAATGACACTAAGATTGTTAGTCTAGGATGTCCTGCTCTGAAGAAACGAATCTTTGTTTGCTGCTTGATATTCATATTTTCATATTTATGTTCATGTCTTCATAACTGCGAGACCTACATTTTACTGAGATATCTGGTATAAAACAACATGGGAAACAGAACAATTCACTGAAAATGCTGGTTTATATCACAATAAATACTCTAGAAATATTGCTAGTTGTTTGTTAGTAATTATGAAAATAGCTAATATTTCCATATATACTTAATATTTCAAAAACTTAGTGAGTGACAGACTGTTGCATGTTGTAGAAAACTGTCTTTGCTTTTTGCATTGTAAGTTGCACATTTTGAGAGATATTCTGTATTATCTGTATTGCTAATTATCCAATTAAGCATGTGTTTTCATATTTCTGTAAATATATTAATAAACATGCAGTTATAGAATAATTCCTTGTTGTCATGTGAAAGCTTATGTCTGGTTAACAAAAATGTTCTTGTAATATATGTCTAGGATGTACAGTTTTTAAGATATGAACATTTGTTTGTGAATGTTTAGGAAAAATACCCTTTGGCATTTGAGAGCATTATAATATATCACAGTATTTATGGAAAAGACTATGAATGCACTGACGGTTTTAATAGCTTTTATTGTTCACAAAATATTTACATTTGTTTATTTTATTTAAGTTTGTGTTTTAGAAAATGCCCTGGAATACAAAGAGTGTAGGCTGCGGAGGTGTGATGTTCCACACCACACAGGTGTTAATGGGTAAATCTGATTCTGATATAAACATTCTTTAATATTATATTATGTGCTTGCTGCAGTGAGTGTATTTCAAAATAATTATGTTTTAAAACATCAGTTTCTACTATAGTGTAAAAAAGTAAGAAACTTCTAAACATTTTCTGTGACTTTAGAGAATATAATATGAATAGTAAAATGTATTTTTTCACCAGACTGAGAAGCAATGCCTTTTCTGAAATCAGTTCTGCCTTCTGCCTACACAAACTAAAACATTAATATGTGGATTAATGAGAAATAATTCAAAACTGAAATGCTCCGCAACCTACACATGTTAAAATAGTAAAACATTTACATGTATTGTTCATAACTTTTGTGTAGGGGCACTTGTATTGTCACTGTCTCCTATAGTAACACACATTGAATAAATAATGCTAAATTAATTTATTTGCCTTGCCAGCAGCTAATTTGTTTCTCACACATAATTAATGATGTTTGATCAGACATCAAACATACCCTTGGTAGTCTTTTAATTATGTATTCTAAGAAATCCATAAAAGAGAAAACATGATTTAATGGTGCACTCTGAAACATGCCATTGTAGTTAATTATCTAATTTATTTTAACATATTATTGCAATCTGCAAGAATCATTGAAATTTAAAGTCTCAATGTGTTTCAAGAAAATTAAGCAAAACTGAAAGTTACGCTATTCTGCACATTATATGTATCATCATTGTATATATATCCAACACATTTCCTTTGCACTTTTCTGATGCTTACTCCTTCTGAATGCACCTTTAGAGCAGCTGCTATTTCAGTAATCTAAAAATACTTCCCTTTGTGACTAAAGCACAGAAAGGTAAACCACTGTATCCAGTAAGGACACATTAATCCACATAAGCACCCCTTTCCAGACTAGCAGTATGACAATTGATGCTATCCCTACATTTCCCAGCACTTGTTTAATATTTCCTTGGTAAATGGCTTAATTCATTTATTGTTTTGAACCTACAACTTTCTGGTGAAAAAGGTAAGTAATACGGCCGATTAGCAGTTTTCCTGTTCTCATTTGAGATTCCAGAAATCTTCAAATGATTATGAACATAGGAACAATACTTGGCCAGTGATCACAGGGACCATAAATGCCTAGTCTCAAGCAATTTTAAATAGTCACACTTAAAAGTTTGTGCTTCCCTTTTCAAACACTTGCAAGATCTTATCCAACAAACTGAGTAGGGTTGTGCATGGCAATCCTGCTGTAAATGTGTGTCTATCCATCCAATCATCAAGTCTATCCTTAAAGGTAATCTAAGTACTACTTTGTTTGACCTGTAGTGGTAACTTATTCCATAGGCTGGGAATACATTGAGTTAGGAACCTATTTCTCCAACATGTCATGTTTATTTGTTGACATAAACTTAGGATCCTAGTATGTGAGTTGTAGAAACACTGGTTTTGCACAGAAACAGAAGATGAAATAGGGCTGGGTCTTTCATGGCTAGAAAAAGCACAGGTCATCTCGAAGCAGCCTGTAGGCTACTGATTGTAATGAGAGTTGTGCTAATCTATAAGGATAGATGAAAAATGTAAGGCCTTTAATTTTCTTAGCAAGTTATATATGGGGCCTTTATAGTTGATCAGTATGGTCCAATTTATGCATACCAAAGGGGTGTTACATTCAATGATGGGTCTGATAAGGGAAGAGTACAGTGGCAGGGGGAATTCTTTGGGTCTTGACGACATTCTCCTGGTAATTATCTGGGTCAGACAGAAGCATTTTCTCAGCATGGTTAAAAATAATGAGGAAATAAGAGATAGATGTCCTTGCATTCCCCAAGTCTCTTATGACCACGTCTGTCTGAAGAGGAGTACTATTTAAAGCATGTGAGGTAGGAACAGCTTTTTTACCAAACGCTACTATGTGACACTTTTTTTGCATTTAACTTGAGACCATTTTCAGTGCACCATATATGTACATAGTCCAGCCCTTGCTGGAGCTGGTTATTATCAGTGGATAAGAGCATAACAGTGTCCAGCTTGTAGTCATCACCAAACTTGCCGAACAGGCGAGGGCCCAGCACTGATACCTCGGATATCCTATTAGTTATGATTTTACCTTTACAAAAGGTACAGCAACTTTCACAATATGAGATCTGTCACATATCCAGTTTGCAATCCATCAGATAATGTAGTGGTTTAAATTAAATGTGTCTCATTTTTCACAATACCCGCATTTCCACTGGGACAGTGTGAACTATCCTTTGTTGACCAATGTCAGTAGAACGTGCTGAGTGATCAGAATCGACATAAGTTTAGATGATGTGTCGTTATATACTAGTCCTTTTATGCTGTGCTATCCTTTGTTGACCAATGTCAGTAGAATGTGATGAGTGATCAGAATCAACATTAGTTTAGATGATGTGTCGTTATATACTAGTCCTTTTATGCTGTGCTATCCTTTGTTGACCAATGTCAGTAAACGTGTTGAGTGATCAGAATCGACATCAGTTTAGATGATGTGTCGTTATATACTAGTCCTTTTATGCTGTGCTATCCTTTGTTGACCAATGTCAGTAGAATGTGCTGAGTGATCAGAATCGACATCAGTTTAGATGATGTGTCGTTATATACTAGTCCTTTTATGCTGTGCTATCCTTTGTTGACCAATGTCAGTAGAATGTGATGAGTGATCAGAATCAACATTAGTTTAGATGATGTGTCGTTATATACTAGTCTTTTTATGTTGTGCTCTGTGACTTAGCATATAAGGCTGCTGAGGATGTGGGCATGAAACTGTTTGAATCTGTAAAGGTGGCCACCCTAGTGTAAGGAAGTCACAGTGGTTGTTCTCTAGGCATCAGGACAAACACGTAAGATGATCTAAGTTTGAAAGTTTAAGTAAAGGCTAAGATTGCACACACATGGCACTGATGAGAATGACATTTGCTATCTTTCCTGGTCACAAGGATATAATACCTTTAGTCTCTGAAAGGGATTTTAAGTTTTCTTCCAAGTGGATTTCTGGGTAAACTAAGTTTTTCAGGGATACTGGTGCCACAATGAGGGTAGGTGGGATAAGATAGCACTAAATTTGGCTGGTAATGTATTTGCAAGATAGCACTAAATTTGTCTTATAATGTATTGGCATTGTCTTTGGGATTGGGGTATGTGATACCATTACGGATGCACTCAAGGCATTATTGGACTTTAGTCCTCAATTTTTTGATGTTACTGAAGAAAGATTTACACATCCCTTTGATACCTGAAATGACCTTAAGCTCATACTTTGCTTTATGCTTTCTAATAGCACACTTAAATTCATCGCTGGCATGTTTCATTGTTGTTCTGTGGTAAGGAGATGGAGATTTCTTACAAATTTTCATCTTAATTGACAAAAGGTCCAAAGAAGTCAATGTTCCACTGTATTCAGCATTCATTAGAGCTATAATTGAGTACAATGCCCCCTTTGGTATGTACCTAACCAGGCATATCCAACAATTGGAATGTCCACACAGGTCCCTCATTAAAATAATACAGGGTGTGAGTAAAATGTCCTATGCAGACTCCGTCAAGGCCCTATCCCTGTATCCCTGTATCACTGTATTCTGTCTTCTACAGGCTGTTGAGGGGAGATCTATGCCCGGCATACAACTCATTGTCAGACCCCACCCCGATGAACCTCCTGCATAGCCACAAAACAAACAGGACCAGAATTACCCATTATAAAAACTTAAACCTTACCTGTGATATAAATAGGACTTGCTGTAGAGACAGATATGCATCCCAGAAACTACCCCATGTCTGGAACAGGCTCCATATCCATATGAAGCAGAGTTCCTCCCTAACCCAATTCAAGTGTAACCTAGACAATTGGATGGGCAATAGGAAATCCATCCCTGGTTTGGTACCCATGTCTCTAATGGACACAAGCAACCTGTAAATAGTTCATCTCCCAGGCCTCTTGCTTGTAAATGGTTCATCTCCCAAGCCCCTGCTTAAAATCCAAAAGTAAAAAAGCCAGCACAAAGGTGTATCAGGTGTAATTTTTAATAAAAAGTGAACACATACAGACCGGTTTTAGCATACATAAAAAAGCCTTCCTCAGTGTAACTAAACCAAAGACCCTGCACTCCTTATATACATACACCCATGTATAACAAAAATCATTCATTGGCTGTTCACAATTGCTCATTCAATCCAGGGGGAATCAAACCCCCTAGTTTAATTATCCATCTTTTTTCTTTATTATTAAGAATCTTTTGCCAACCAATTTTATTAGTTCTGTCCCCCTTGGTAATATCAATAACCGTAAATCTAAATGATGCTGCAGGATGAACAACCACATGTTTATATAATGAATTGATAAGCCTTTTTGATTTAATGTCACTCATGCTGACTGATCCTAAACTTCACAGGCCTGGACGTCTGGCCCACATAAAAGGCCGAACATGTACAGGTGGCTAGGTATATGACCCAATCAGATGAACAGTTAGCAAAAAATTTGATATCATAAACATGACTAGTGTTACGACTACTGAAAGTTTTTGTCTGATTGAGTCTAATACAGTGTGCACAATGGCCACAACTAAGCCCTGAAGGACATCCCCCAATAAAGTAGATTGATGAAGGTGGCAACCATCCGGGCTGGCACCTAATAGTGATTAAAATGAGATGCCAAAGACCTACCCATCCCGAAACCAAAATGGCATTTGTCCCCAATAAATTTCCTGATTCTTTCATCTGCTTGTAAGATGTTCCAATTCTGTTGTACAACTTCACAAAAATAGTAGTATTCCGACCATATGTGGTAATCTTTCTGATAGGGGTTAATTCAGAAGTGGATTTATCTTTATATCATAAGAGCTCCTGTCTATCTATACCACTCACCTCCCTACATGCCATGGTGATTACTCCAGATTTATATCCACGTTCTTTAAATATCCTAATCATATCCCTCTTGTGATGATTATGTTGATCCCTATCAGAGCAAATGTGTTTTATTCTCATGAACTGAGACTTCGGAATATTCTGGATGACGTGGCAGATGATGGCTGCTGGCATGGAGGAGGGAGTTGTACTCATGAAATTTGTGGAACTCCTGTGTCTCCTAAGACCCATCAGTGTTTTTAGTTATGAGAACATCCAGAAAGGTAATATGATTTAGATCTTGTGTACAAGTAAACTCAATACCCCATTTATTCCCATTAAGGTAATCCACAAATTCTTGTAAATACTCCAAACGCACCCCCCTCCATATGAGGCAACAGTCATCCAAGTAACATCACCAGATGTCCATTTCTGGCAAATAAAGATTGTGTAAGGGATCATATATAAGTTGTTCTTCTATAAAGGCCATAAACAAATTGGCATAAATTGGGGCAAAGGATGCTCCATGGTCGTACCCTTGGTTTGCCAGTAACATTTGTCCTGGTAATAAAAAATATTTTTAGTCAGGACATGTTCTGTCATGACCACTAACAAGGTATTAAACCCAGGGGAATATAGTTGGGCAACTCTAAGCCAGTGTTCCACCACCAAAAGGCCCACCCAATGGGGGATGTTAGTGTATACAAAGACTACATCCAATGTACAAAGAAGCCAATGGGATTCAACCTGACCATCTGATGTAATTTGCAAAAACTCAATAGTATTGTGAATGCGAGATCTCACCAAAGGCAACAACGGTTTAAGATACTGTGTCAAAAACACTGCCAAAGGTTCTGTCAATGATCCAATACCCGAGACAATAGGTCAACCTGGCGGATTGGGCAACGATTTATGAATTTTAGGTAGCAAGTATAAGTATTGTTTTTTAGGGTCTGCTACAGTAAGATGTTTAGCAGTATTGTTGGATATAATCCCCTCATCGACGGCCAGTTGGATGAAATCATCAATCTGGTGTTTGAAATTACTAGTGGGGACCAGTGGCATGGACATAGAATACATGTGATTATTCAATTGTCTCCAAGCTTCATTGTTATAAGTGTCAAAGTCCATCACCACAATGGTTCCCCCCTTGTCCGCTGGTGTGATAACAATATTGGTGTTAGATTTAAGTTCTATTAAAGCATCTTGCTGAATCTTTGAGAGGTTATGTGGTTTAATATGGGCCTCACCATGATAAATGTGTAGATCTTTGAGGACACTATGTAAAAATAATTGAACTACTGGGTGCATAGGTGGCATAAAATGTGATCAATAAAAAAAATTATCAGTGGTACTAGTGTCATTATTCCTATAAAAAAACAACTTAAAATTCAAAGTTCTACCAAAAGCCAACAGATCAGTCACAAAATCATTTTCAGGCGCAAAGAAAGCTGGCACAAAATTCAACCCTTTATTGAGGAGGTCAAGTTGCACAGGTGTCCAAGTCTGAGAAGAAATATTATGGATATTCTTATGTTCTATTTGTTGCTCAGAATCTGAAGTAAAGTTTCCACATTTGGTATGTTTCTTGTGCTTACGTCCCCCCTACGTCTGGGGTTCCTAAAGGGAATTCTGTGCTATTATTAATACGTTTTGGTGTAGGTGAGGTTAGGCCTGGAGGTGCTTCAGAGTCAGTATAAGAGGAAGACTCCTCCCCAGAGGTACCCATAGAAAAAGAGCTGGATTTCCTCAATATCGATCTGGGACATTTCCTTTTGTTAGGTTTGGGACCCTGCATTGGAAAATTTGACACTCTTATATGGACAAAAACGTCTGCCCTTTTCATAATCAATAAGATCCCTATTAAATTTATGTACCTTACGTTCCTTCAGCTGTTTTTCCAAAGTCAAGAGTTCCTGTGCTAAGTGTTGTAAATGAGTGGAATAATTTTTATGTCCAACAAATTTCTTCGACTGTTCACACAGCTTTGTAACTTCCAAAATGCCACCATCTATACATCGGTCATAATATGAAGTAACAGCCTGAACAAACCCCATTAATACCTGTTGTTGTATCCATTCCCATATTGTTTGTAATTCCTCATCTATATTATTGACCAAGGGCTGAATTCTCACCCATAATCCTCTGGGACTAATGTTTTTGCAACATATAGGCTTTAAATAAACGCAAGTGCCAAACATTGGCTCTTAAGTTTTTCATGCTCCTAGACAACTGGCCAAACCTGTCCTGACAATCCAACTGCAATAATGCTGATTCCTGCCCCACCAAACCCATCACTTGTGCCCCTACTCCAAATATGCCTAAATCATCACGATCAGATGATATACCTCTAAGCAATTGGTTAAGGTCCATGGTGAGAACCAAAAATAATTGATCAGTAGACCAGAACGAAAACTGTTTCAATAACAAATAGGAGGCACACAGCCCCTTTATTTATTTGAGTCAAAGAAAAATTTGCTAACAAGAAAATTCAATGACCGATGTATAGATGGTGGCATTATGGAAGTTACAAAGCTGTGTGAACAGTCAAAGAAATTTGTTGGACATAAAAATTATTCCACTCACTTACATCACTTAGCACAGGAACTCTCGACTTTGGAAAAACAGCTGAAGGAACATAAGGTACATAAATTTAATAGGGATCTTATGGACTATGAAAAGGGCAGACCTTTTGGTCCATATAAGAGTGTCAAATTTTCCAATGCGGGTCCCAAACCTAACAAAAGGAAATGTCCCAGATAGATATTGAGGAAATCCAGCTCTTTTTCTATGGGTACCTCTAGGGATGAGTCTTATTCTTATACTGACTCTGAGGCACCCCCAGGTCTAACCTCACCTACACCAAAACGTATTAACAATAGCACAGAATTCCCTTTAGGAACCCTAGACATAGGAGGGGATGTAAACACAAGAAACATACCAAACGTGGAAACTTTACTTCAGATTCTGAGCAACAAATAGAACATAAGAATGTCCTTAATATTTCTTCTCAGACTTTGACACCTGTGCAACTTGACCTCCTCAATAAAGGGTTGAATTTTGTGCCAGCTTTCTTTGTGTCTGAAAATGATTTTGTGACTGATCTGTTGGCTTTTGGTAGAACTTTGAATTTTAAGTTGTTTTTTTTTTTTTAATAGAAATAATGACACTAGTATCACTGGTAATGTTTTTTATTTTCAAAGATCAAATTTTATGCCACCTATGCATCCAGTGGTTCAATTATTTTTACATAGCGTCCTCAAAGATCTACACATTTATCATGGTGAGGCCCAGAGTAAACCACATAACCTCTCAAAGATTCAACAAGATGCATTAATGGAACTTAAATCTAACACCAATATTGTTATCCCACCAGCGGACAAGGGGGGAGCCATTCTGGTGATGGACTTCGACACTTATAACAATGAAGCTCGGAGACAATTGAATAATCACATGTATTATATGTCCATGTCACTGGACCCCACTAGTAATTTGAAACACCACATTGATGATTTCATCCAACTGGCCGTCAATGAGGGGATTATATCCAAGAATACTGCTAAATATCTTACTGTAGCAGACCCTAAAAAAAAACACTTATACTTGCTACCTAAAATTCATAAATCTTTGTCCAATCCACCAGGTCGACCTATTGCCTCGGGTATTGGATCATTGATGGAACCTTTGGCAGTGTTTTTGACACAATATCTTAAACCGTTGTTGCATTTGGTGAGATCTCGTATTCGCGATACTACTGAGTTTTTGCAAATTACATCAGATGCTCAGGTTGAATCCCACTGGCTTCTTTGTACATTGGATGTAGTCTCTTTATACACTAACATCCCCCATTGGGCGAACCTTTTGGCAGTGGAACACTGGCTTGGAGTTGCCCAACTATATTCCCCTGGATTTAATTCGTTGTTAGTGGTCATGACAGAACATGTCCTGACTAAAATTTTTTTTATTGCCAGGACAAATGTTACTGGCAAACCAAGGGTATGGCCATGGGGGCATCCTTGCCCCCATTTATGCCGAATTGTTTATGGCCTTTATAGAAGAGCAACTTATATATGATCCCTTACACAATCTTTATTTGCCAGAAATGGACATCTGGTGATGTTACTTGGATGACTGTTGCCTCATATGGAGGGGGGTGCGTTTGGAGTATTTACAAGAATTTGTGGAATACCTTAATGGGAATAAATGGGGTATTGAGTTTACTTGTACACAAGATCTAAATCATATTACCTTTCTGGATGTTCTCATAACTAAAAACACCGATGAATCTTTGGAGGCATAGGTGTTCTGCAAATTTCCTGAGTACACCTCCCTCCTCCATGCCAGCAGCCATCATCCACCACACGTCATCAAGAATATTCCGAAGTCTCAGTTCATAAGAATAAAACGCATTTGCTCTGATAGGGATCAACATAATCATCACAAAAGGAATATGATTAGGAGATTTAAGGAATGTTGATATAAATCTGGAGTAATCACCATGGCATGTAGGGAGGTGATTGGTATGGATAGACAGAAGCTCTTACGATATAAAGATAAATCCACTTCTGAATCAACCCCTATCAAATGATTACCACATATGGTCAGAATACTACTGTTTTTTGTGAAGTTGTACAACAGAACTGAAACATCTTACAAGCAGATTAGAGAATCAGGACATTTATTGGGGACAAATGCCGTTTTTGTTTCAGGAGGGGTAGGTCTTTGGCATCTCATTTTAATCACTATAAGGTGCCAGCCCGGATGGTCCCCCCCCCCCTTCAACAATCTACTTTATCGGGGGATGTCCTTCAAGGCTGTTATAGTTGTGGCCATTGTGCACACTGTATTAGACTTAATCAGACAAAAACTTTCAGTAGTCATAAGGCTAGTCATGTTTATGACATTAAATTTTTTGCTAACTGTTCATCTGATTGGGTCATATACCTAGCCACCTGTACATGTTCAGCCTTTTATGTGGGCCAGATGTCCAGGCCTGTGAAGTTTAGGATCAGTCAGCACATGAGTGACATTAAATCAAAAAGGCTTACCAATGCATTATATAAACATGTGGTTGTTCATCCTGCACCATCATTTAGACTTACGTTTATTGATATTATCAAGGGGGACAGAACTAATAAAATTGGTTGGCACAATATTCTTAATAATAAAGAAAAAAGATGGATAATTAAACTAGGGGGTTTGATTCCCCCTGGACTGAATGAGCAATTGTGAACAGCCAATGAATGATCTTTGTTATACATGGGTGTGTGTATATAAGGAGTGCTGGGTCTTTGGTTTAGTTACACTGAGGAAGACTTTTTTATGTATGCCGGAACCGGTCTGTATGTGTTAACTTTTTATTAAAAGTTGCACCTGATATACCTTTGTGCTGGCTTTTTTACTTTTGGTTCATTGTCTCTTTAAGCCGTGCACTGCTGTACTTGCAGAGGGACACACTAGACTGCAAGCCCCTGCTTACAGTTATCAAGGGTACCAGAACTTTTCAGATATTTTGGATGCATGGCTAGGCTTAAAAAGGCCCTTGTGGTCATTAGCCTAGTAAACAACTATGAATCTGTGAACCTATAATGGAGTTCCACGCTGGAGGTTTATTTCTGAATCACAATTTATTTAAGGCAGAGAGGTACTGAAATTTTTATGCAACTGTTTATGTGTCAATAAAAGTCAGATGTGAGTGTGGTACCCTCTCAACTGGATCAATTTGCAGGGAATTGGTAATAATTTTGCATAGTTCTCCTACAAGCTAAAGCAGGCTTGCCATGGAAAAATCCCTAAAGTCGATCACATTTAGTTGTAGGGTGGTACCCCTAGGCCTCACAGAGAAGATGAAGGATTTATGGTCACTCTTAACCAGGGATGAGGAGTTGAGGGGTAGAGCACAAGCAGGGGCTAAGTTTGTAAGTACAAGGTCAAGGATATACGAACCTCTAGTTGGTAGTTGTCAAATTTATGCCATTAATATTAACATTCATTTTCTTTAAGATATTACTGTTTTAACTTTTATAGATTACTGAGCATATTTTTCTGCCTGTTTATCTTATCCCTTTTTATTTATACAGAGGTGTTGGTAGCTGTTGAAGATGGGAGGGGGGGGGTAGTGAGAGGGGCACTTAGTGATCTAAAAATGGCAATTTTTTATAACTATTTACTACCACAACATAGGTTCACTTGGAGGACTTTTTAAGCTTAGCCAATTCCCTTTTGGTGCTTGATTCTTGAATTAACATTTTCTGATTGGTCTTACCTATTCCATGGCTGATAATTTTATATTAGCCCTAGTGAGAATAACTGTGATTATTCCATAGATAATTTGAGGGGACCCATATAAGGGATGCAGCATTTAGTAACTGCCTCTATCCATTAGTGGCATGAGGGGCAATCCTGGAGTAAATTTTCTATTGCCCATTCTTAAATCCAAGTTGCATTTGAATATGGATGGATGAGCTTTGTTTTATTTTTATGGATAGTTTGTTCTGGAACAGCGGTACCCTCTGTGGTATATATCCATCTCTCCACAACATTCAGTTTAGATACGTGGACTCAGTATTTCTGATGCCATTTGACTTGCTGATGTTCAGTAGGTCCATCTGTATTAGGTCAGTGGATGCCTTGTATGCCAGACATGTCACATCTAAGCACTCTGTAGAATATGGAGTATAGTAATAAATCTTTGAGGTGGTCGATGCAAGACCTATTGTTTAGAACTTGTATCCTTTTAAGTAAGGTATCTCTGAAGGTATTCCAACTGTTGCATGGGGCTGGACAGATACATGCCAAAGTGGGCATTATACAAAATGATTGACCTAATGACAGCTTTGTAAAGGGGGACAACAACATCTCTAGATGTAGTCACAATCAATTTGTTTATAAGCTGTGCAATACAGAAAGGCTTTCTTATGACTCTGGGCACATGTTGGTCAAAAGTTAGGTCACTGTATGCACAAGTTGGCAAATGCCAAACAATTGGGAGTCTGTCTTTAAAAAAGAGCTGGACGACTGGATTGGTGCTCATAAATATTCCCTGGTATGACTGATCTGCCCAGTTTGAAAAGTTGGATAGGCCTAAAGGACTAAGAGTTGATACTGGCAAAGTGGATGCATCCTCATAGTTCATTTACCTTATAACTGCTATGATCCTATGTTGTAAGGCTTAGCAAAAGCATATGCATATATACATTAGAGTTCTGCATTTTACTGACATTACCACTGAGGTGCTAGCTGCCATTTTGAATGTAAGATTCAGCTACAGGTGATTATATTAAGAAAAGTTGTCAAATATCATGCTATGTAGTTTTGCTATCCACAGCAGTATATTAAGCTCTCTATAAAAGTCTTACTGATTGCCAGCTGTAGTTTAAATATCTAATATCACATGTTATGTGTTCTGTAGTTTTGTAAATACAAGTCCACTACCTGTACTGCCACTCTTTATATGCATTTTGTAGATAAATATGTTAAAACATATATGATACAAATAAGTGCTAATAAATGCATGTTCTTTTCTCCCCTAAGACTAAGTAAAGAAAGAAAAAAGGGCCTAAGACTGTGGAGAGTACAGGAAACTGTCACTTCTCATAAGCATTACTCTGAGAATTAGTAATATTTCAGAAACAGTGGACCCAAATCAACCAATCCATTCAGTATCTGTATTTCTTTCACTTTTATTTGAACTAATATTTAGTAATTGTTTGCTTTTATAGTATATGATTATCTCAGCAGACATGTAATTAGATGACCACCATATTCCTACCGATGTGTATAACTGTGAATGCACTATATTCCAAACGTGACAAGCAGATTAATACTAGTCTCCAATATAATATGAACATTATACTTCTCAGATACATGTGAAAGTGCATAGCCAAGGGGACCCAGCCCAATGCCACAGCAGCAATGCAGACTTTCTATATAATTAAACAGTTAAAGCACTAACACTTATACTATTTGCAGCTGCTGAGATTGACTCCAGCCAAAACATAGCTTACACAGGAGGATTTATATCCTCCTATAAAGTAAGCATGCTGGCTTCACCACTTTAAATGGAATCAGGTCCAGTAATTCATTACCCAAATTATCTTTTCCTCTTGTTTCCACCATTCTGTTTGTCGTTTTTATTCTGCTTCCTTTCTGGCACTTAAACTTTGCCAAATGAAAACCCTCTTTTACATCAACATTTACATTTTTTGTGTGTTATCTTAATGGCCAAGAAAACAAAAGAGAAGACTAAAGCAGTTCTGAAAATATTTAATATACATTGTTCATTGAGTACATAATTAATACTTTTCCTTCAAATCATCTCTTCTAAAACAAGCTGCAGAAGTCCCCTCCCCTACAAACTTTTTTCTTTAGGTGAAAATGGTTTAACTTCTTCAGTCTCATCTAGTGTGCTTCAAATCTTTTTGGATATAGTTGTCATCAAAACTTTTTTTTCTTGTAAGTCATCTCTTTTTTTAACAGATTAGAACACTGATTAAGGCGGACCTAATTGACTGCTCATATTGGGTAACATAGTACATCATCTTCTTCTTTTGGTTACCCCCATTAGGGGTCACCACAGCAGATCAACTGTTTCCATTTCTTCCTGTCCTCTGCATCTTGCTCTGTCACACCAACTACCTGCATGTCCTCTCTCACCACATCCATAAACCTTATCTAGGGCCTTCCTCTTTTCCTGTTATATGGCAGCTTCATCCTTAGCATCTTTTTCCCAATATACTCAGCATCCTTCCTCAGCACATGTCCAAACCAATGTAATCTTGCCTCTCTGGCTTTGTCTCCAAACCTTCCAACCTGGGCTGACCTTCTAATATACTTATTCCTAATCCTGTCCATCCTCATCACACCCAGTGGAAATCTTAACATCTTCAGCTCTGCCACGTCAAGCTCTGACTCCTGCCTTTTTGTCAATGCCGCTGTCTCCAACCCATATAACATAGCTGGTCTCACTACCCTCTTGTAGACCTTCCCTTTCACTCTTACTGGTACTCGTCTGTCACAAATTACTCATGACACTCTTCTCCACCCACTCCATCCTGCCTGTACTCTCTTCTTCACCTCTCTTCCACATTCACCATTACTTTGAACTGTTGATCCCAAGTACTTAAACTCATCCACCTTCGTCACCTCTACTCCCCGCATCCTCACCATTCCTCTATCCTCCCTCTCATTCACACACATATATTCTGTCTTAGTCCTGCTGACCTTCATTCCACTTCTCTCTAGAGCATATCTCCACCTCTCCAGGGTCTCTTCCACCTGTTCCCTACTCTCACTACAGATCACAATGTCATCTGCAAACATCATAGTCCACGAGGACTCCTGTCTGATCTCGTCTGTCAACCTGTCTATCACCATTGTAAATAAGAAAGGGCTCAGAGCTGATCCTTGATGTAATCCCACCTCCACCTTAAATGCATCTGTCACTCCCACCGCAGACCTCACCGCTGTCACACTACCCTCGTACATATCCTGTGCCACTCTTACATACTTCTCTGACACTCCCAACTTCCTCATACAATACCACAACTCCTCTCTAGGCACCCTGTCATATGCTTTCTCTAAATCCACAAAGACACAATGCAACTCCTTCTGACCTTCTCTGTACTTCTCCATCAACACTCTCGGAGCAAACATCGCATCTGTAGTGCTCTTTCCTGGCATGAAACCATACTGCTGATCACTAATCATGACCTCCCTTCTTAACCTAGCTTCCACTACTCTTTCCCATAACTTCATGCTGTGACTGATCAAGTTTAATCCCTCTGTAGTTACTACAGCTCTGCACATCACCCTTATTCTTAAAAATCAGTATCAAAACACTTTTTCTCCATTCCTCAGGCTTCCTCTCACTTTCCAAGATTTCCTTAAACAATCTAGTTAAAAACTCCACTGCCATTTCACCTAAACACCTCCATGCTTCCACAGGTAGGTCATCTGGACCAATAGCCTTTCCGTTCTCCATCCTCTTCATAGCTATCCTTACTTCCTCCTTGCTAATCCACTGCACTTCATGATTCACTATCCACACATCATCCAACCTTCTCTCCCTCTCATTCTCTTCATTCATCAACCCCTCAAAGTACTCTTTCTATCTGCTCAACACACTCTCCTCGCTTGTGAGTACGTTTCCCTCATTATCCTTTATCATCCTTACCTGCTGCACATCTTTACTCGCTTGGTCCCTCTGTCTAGCCAATTGGTGCAGGTCCTTTTCTCCCTCCTTAGAGTCCAACCTTTTATACAGCTCTTCATACGCCTTCTCCTTAGCCTTCGCCACCTCTCTCTTTGCCATGCACCTCATCTCCTTATACTCTTGTCTACTTTCTTCATCTCTCTGGCAATCCCACTTCTTCTTCACCAACCTCTTTTTCTGTATACTCTCCTGTACTTCTTCATTCCACCACCAGGTCTCCTTGTCCTCCTTCCTCTTTCCAGATGTCACACCAAGCACCTTTCTAGCCATCTCTCTTACTAGCTCTGCTGTAGTTAACCAGCTATTCGGTAACTCTTCACTGCCACCCAGTGCCTGTCTTAACTCTTTCCTGAACATCACCTCACAATTACCCTTTTTCAGTTTCCACCATTTGATCCTTGGTGCTGTCCTCACACTCATCCTCCTCTTCTTTATCACCAATGTCATCCTACAAACCACCATCCTATTCTGCCTAACTACACTTTCCCCTGCCACCACTTTACAGTCTCCAATCTCCTTCAGACTGGCCCTTCTACATAAGATATAATCCACCTGTGTGCATCTTCCTCCACTCTTGTATGTCACCCTATGCTCCTCCCTCTTGTTAAAATACGTATTCATCACAGCCATGTCCATCCTTTTCACAAAATCCACTACCATCTGACCTTCTGCATTCCTTTGCTTAACACCATACCTACCCATCATTTCCTCATCCCCTCTGTTCCCTTCACCAACATGCCCATTGAAATCTGCTCCAATTACCAGTCTCTCACCCTTTGGTACAGTCATCACAACTTCATCCAACTCACTCCAAAATTTTTTTTTCTCATCCATCGCACACCCAACTTGTGGAGCATATGCACTAACAACATTCATCATTACACCATCAATTTCTAGTTTCATAAACATCACTCTATCCGAAACACTCTTAGCCTACTGTTCCTTCAGGATAATGCCTACGCTATTTCTTCTCCCATCCACACCATGATAAAACAATTTGAAACCGCCTCCAATACACCTAGCCTTACTCCCCTTCCATCTGGTCTCTTGCACACACAATATACCAACCTTCCTTCGGTCCATCATATCAGCAAGCTCTCTCCCTATACCAGTCATACTGCCAACATTCAAAGTTCTGACCCTCACTACCACAGTCCTAGCCATTACCTGCCTTTGGGAATGCGTTCCCCCTCTTCTCCTCCTCCTTCTGCCAACAGTAGCCCAATTTCTGCCAGCACCCTGTTGGCTAACAGTATAGTACCTCAAGGTTACAAAAATGGGTAGTACAAAGCTACAAAGAAGAAATATAAAATAATTGTTACACCATTTTGATAGTACATGGTTACATACCTACAAAAAACAAATACAATTTAGACGTAGCAATCTATTTTATAGAAAAGTAAGACAGATTACACACACACACACACACACACACACACACACACACACACACACACACACACACACACACAATCACACACTCATACACAGATATGACACACACACACACACACACACACTCATACACAGATATGACACACACACACACACACACTCATACACAGATATGGCACACACACACACACACACACACACACACACACACACACACACACACACACACACACACACACACACACACACACATAGTTTCCTTAATTTACACTCGCCCTGTACTTCATTCTTTCTGTTGCCGATAAATAATCCCTGCAGCACTAAATCTCCCGGCTCGCATCACTTGCTTAGTTTCCTTACTCTGTACTTCATTCTGTTGCACTAAATATTGCGTCTCACATTTGAATCTCCCGGCTCGCATTTGAACCCAAAATGCGTGAGCCGCAAATACTTAAAAACAAAGAGTTGGCTGGATCTGCTGCAAGTGCTGCAAAAGTGGGCAGGTGACCCTCCCCCCTCGCTCTATGGTTCCGGCGCCCATGCATTTATACCTACTAGGCTTGTGTGGTCATTTGAAGTAGATTCTTCTGCAAACTCCATGCAAACTCTACATAGTTTTATTTGCTGGATCTGGAATTTGTTTATCCTGTCTGTTTTCTTGAAAGGTATGTTCTCCAAAAGTGCAAAACAGTGAGCCTAATGAGATCTCACCATCTTTCAGATAAATACTGTTCATATGTCTACATGCATTGCTTTTCCTTGTGCAACCTTTCCCCGCTGCATTTTTACTTACCAGGTAACATTGCGGCCATGCACTATCATCACTCAGTCATTTTTGACAATTTGGTTTTGTCACCCGTTCCTGTTCTAAGTATGTATGCTTCCCATTCAATGTTCTGATGCACTGGTTTTAATTTATTTGCATTAACATCATAGCTATCAGGCTAGATAACATGACATTAGCCTTGCCTAGTTACTTATATTTGATAATTTCACTGCTGTGACAGTTCTTTGAAACATCAGTAAATACGTCTCTTACCATCCTGTCTGCAATGGCCCTCACAGAAACATTAATGAGGATATGTCCTTGTACTGATCTATGGTCATCAACATGTATCATCCTTATTGTCTTTTATGAGCCAGTGTTTTCATGTTGTTAACTATTTATTATCCTGCACACAATGTTATACCCATCTGTAGGCTGACTAGTTTGTTTATTAGATTGTTTTTTTTTCAGTTAACCTCTGTCAGACAAGCTAGGTTTAATTCAAAGACTCTGTTTTGTGTCCTTGTGTCATTTAGTCAAAGAAATATTTTAGGAGTGTGTGACATTTTTTTTGTTGTAGATTTATGTGACTTCTGATTGTGTGTCCTGCGTTGCTCCGTGTATTAAATACTTATTTATTTAAGATATGAGTCAGTTATCGGCAATACTTTTGATCTCTACTTATATACTGATTAAATATCCATGCAAGAAAATTACATCTCTCCTAATTTTGATCCTCAAGATAATTTTCAGAGTTCATGATTTGTGTAACTAGTCGGTCAGTAGCAATCACTCCGCTGTTGTTTTCATTTAGATAACAGAACTGAGAAGTAACTATCTTTCGTGTACGGTCAAAAAAAGTTTATGAGAAACTGCTCATTAGTTTAAATCAGAAGCAGTATGCAATTTCTTTAGATGCAGTGCCTTAAAACCAGCTAATGGTGCACCTAAAATGTGTAAAAATGCAGCTGTTTTATGTACACTGGGTACAGCAGAGTATCGTTTTCAGCGTGAAAGTACAGTGAGCCTTTATAATAACAATTTCAAGTTCACACCTTCTGATCTTAATTTATATTTTAATTTACTTTATCTATTCATTCAAAAAATAAGTGGTGTGTTTGCAAGAACATGTAGCCTAAGTCTTTCAGACATTGCCTACCATTCAAGAATATGTTTGTATATGTGGTGCATAGAATTATGACTTGGACAGTGTCTGAAAGGGGTCCTGTACCAGCCTGCAATCCAAGGTAATAAATCGCAAATAAATACATTTCCAAAAGCTCATTAGGAATGTACAATTACATAACAATGGTCACTGAATTAGGAAGCAGAGCTGTTGCTAAAACAGTTCATAACTTCAGTATCCCTTGACTTGAATGTTATTTGGGACAGTAAGCCATCAAGGGTGAAAATGCAAGCTTTCTTGGAAGAATCCAGGAGTATATACTGTAAACTAAATGCATTGAACCAAATGACAATGAACTGTTTTATGTATAGTATGCAATCTTGGACATAGACACAAAAATACTGGGCCTAAATTGAATTTAAGCCAAGGGACTCAATTTTGAATAGAGCTGGCAAGTACTTATCAAGCAAGTGAAGACTGGCCTATAGGTATGTGAAAGGATTGTAAACTGCATGATGTGGGTGTTGATAACTTAGATCATCTTTATGATCTGCTGCATTTTCCTGTCAGATTCAACTTAAAAATGAGCATGAGGTCTTCTGACAGGTACAATTAACTCATGTTATTTATGTTCACCAGCAAGGAACATTAAAACAAAGGTTGTGCATGCATCACCCTGTATAACAAAAATATCATATAGAATAATGGAGACGATTCCAATAAAAAATGTCAGTTTATATCTTTGATGAGGCTTCGTAGACTCAAATACCCGAATGTAATAGCCAGTTCTTTCTGGGGGACCAAAATGCATGAAAGGCATCTGTCTCAGGCAGCACATAGTACGAATAGTCTAACTGAACCACATTTGTGGAACTCGGTCTGTACTAATGATGGTTATAGTATACATTACTGAAAAATTACCCACAGAACATAACCAGTAGAACAGGACTATTCATATACGCTATTCCCTAAAGCAGTCATTAAATGAAAACACATTTTACTGTAATGGTCACTTATAAGAAACACATTTATTATGCTTGACATGGGGACTTCAGAAGCAATGGCCACAAGATAAAAATATATTTTAATTCTGAATGCACTGTGTCTTGTTACAGAGGATAGCATTGGCATGCAAATCATAATTATTATGCTATAAGAGCTAATGTTGTTTTCAATGGTTGTCATAGCTGGAGGTGATCGTGGGGATAAGCTTCAGTTATCTATAAAATGCTCCTATGGCGTGTGTCTCTAATAGCCTCTGACAACTCAAGTCCAGCTCCTGGTCTTCATGTGTGGCTTACTTTCTAAGTCCGACAAAACTATTTGTACTGACAGGAGAAGAGGTCAAGGCTGGTGCCTGGTGGAATTAAGACTAGTTGATTCAGGCAGGTGAGGCTCATCACCCTAGGAAGGCAGCCTAGATAGGAGAAGGTAAACTCTGATTTAAAACCTCAGCTGCCTTGCAGCAATACCTACTGATGGTGAAGGTTTTTGCAGTAAACCCCAAGGAAAATTCCAGAGACAGAGCCCCTGAGGCAGTTTGAGGTTATGTTTGACTTCACTCTGATTACACTGATACCAAGTTGTATTGGCCTTGCCTTTTTCCTTGGATTACATCAGTTGCGTGGAGAGGAGGAACCTGCTGCTGGGCATCAGCTGTTTCTTCAGATTTACTTGCCCAGGCCTGCACCCTGGAGAGGACACTCCAGCTTTGATTTGTGAGTGGTGACACAACACAGGAAGCAGCAGTTACTGGTAATAAGCCAATGCACTCAGTTGGCGTAGAGTGAGGCACCAGGGGCTGGCTTCCAACAATGGGAGAGACCCTTTGATCTCATTGTGCAGCTACTGCCTGCCTTAAGTTGGTCACCCCTCAGCCAAACAGGTGCTGCTTTATCATGTTCCACTTGCTCCACTGCATGTGTGGGGCTTAGGGAACCCCCCAGCAGGGGGACCATTAACTATACACCTAGAAAAACAAAAAAGCAAAAAAATAAACCAGCCTTTAGGCTAAGCACATGGAACATAAGGATAATGACTCCAGGCCTTAAAGAAGACCTACAGAACATCAGTGATACTCAGAAGACAGCAATCATTAACAACAAATTAAGCAGATTGAAGATGGACATTGTGGCTCTGCAGGAAACAAGGCTGCCATCCACTGGATGTCTCAGGGAGGAGGACTTTACATTTTTCTGGCATGGGAGGCTTCTAAAAGAGACCAAGGAACATGCTGTTGGTTTTGCAAAATGAGAGACTGCTCAGAAGTCAGCTACAAACACCCATGACCATGGTCAACATCTGAAGTGTCTATGTTCCTACTTCAACATCTACCCAGGTGGTCAAGGACAAATTTTATTATGAACTTAGTACTGCTGTCAGTGAGGTCCCTTCCCATGAACCATTATTTATTCTTCATGAATTTAATGCCAGAGCTGGCAGTGCCCATCACAGCAGGCCATCCTGTCTGGGACAGTTTGCAAGAGGAAAAATGAATGAAAAGGACAGCGCTGGGTAGCTACGGTTAAATTATTCCCGGCTCCACTAAGTCTCCTCTCCAGTTTTTCCCTTGAAACTAGTCTGACTCTCAACCTAAGCACTCAAAAAGCATCCTACAGTCCAGCACTTGCTCAGACCTAATAGCAAGCACTAATATACCCCAACACTTGATTGCCCAGCAGAACAAGGCTCTTTATCCAGCCCTCACCAACCAAGCAACTAAGCAGCTCACCCTACTATTCAAGCATGACCAAAGAGCAACTACAGGTGTACTCTCCAGTCCAGCTGGTGAACCTGGGTATTCTGAGGCAATGTTACAACTGCCTCATGTACACAGACAACTCTCTCCTCCTACCACAAAACACTTACATGCGAGAGATGCAATTATACAGCCAAACTGGAGGCTAAGGTCTCTCCACCCAAGACTGGAACAGACAGTCATGAGGAGAAGGTTAACACTTGCACCACACCTCCAGCCTCACATAGACCTACTAAACCGGCACTGGCAAAAAATACACATAAATACACTAAATCATACTCGGAAGCTCTAAATAAAAACCTGCAAAAGCATCAGAGAGGTCCAAAACAGACACCCAAGAAACCTGCACCTCCCGCACAAACCAGACAACACATAAAACAAAATCAATGTGCCGCACAATCACAGCCCTTAAGGTGAAATAACATACCTAACACACTAGTAATAGGTGACTCTATAGTCAGGCACACTGATGTCCCACTTACTAGGCTGGACAAGGAGAAGGTTACTGTTAGCTGCGTGTCGGGAGCCAGAATCTGCCACATAACACAAGCACTCAGGTCACTCCAGAACAAGTACAAATATGACTCTGTCATTGTTCATGTTGGTGTGAATGACCTGAGACATACCTCCCTAGACTACATGAAAAGAGACATGGAATAGCTCTCTGATCATCTAGCCCAGGCTGGTATGACCCTAACCCTGAGTAGCATCCTACCCTCACCAAGAATGATACCTCAGTATAAAGAAAAATGATCAATTTCAACAATTGGCTAAGCTTCTGGTGTCATTCAAAGGAGATCCAATGTCTGTCAGCCTGGGATGACATGCTTGTCAAGCCGCGTTGCTTCACAAGAGATGGCTTGCACCTGTCACCCCTAGGCTTTCAAATACTGGCCAAAGCTCTTGCTGCCCCCATAGTGCCTTTTTTAGGCAAGGCTCAAAAGTCAAACCCACCTACATAAATGGCACAAATAAAAAATGAGGGTTATGCTACTCAACGCCAGAAGTTTAAATCTCAAAATGCATGTGCTCAAAGCACTCCTCAGTATGGAGAATGTCGACATCTGTGCATTAACTGAAACCTGGTTCAAGGCTCCAGAGAGCACTCCAGCACTACCGAGCTACAACTCATACCACACATTTCAGCCACAGAACACGGACCGAAACACAAAAGGAGGGGGTGTATCCATATTCAACAAGGATACCTACACCTCCAGGTTAGTGGCACAGCATGATACCTCTGAGATCATCCATGTGCAACTAACATCGGGCAAATCTGCAATGCAAATTATGGCCTGCTACAGATCACCCTCCATGACCCAGGACAACCACTCTGCCTTTCTGGAGACACTGGAAAACATGAAGGTCCTACCGAGCAAAAGGAGGGGGTGTATCCATATTCAACAAGGATACCTACACCTCCAGGTTAGTGGCACAGCATGATACCTCTGAGATCATCCATGTGCAACTAACATCGGGCAAATCTGCAATGCAAATTATGGCCTGCTACAGATCACCCTCCATGACCCAGGACAACCACTCTGCCTTTCTGGAGACACTGGAAAACATGAAGGTCCTACCGAGCACCCTGATATTGGGCGATTTCAATTACCCTACTATTAACTGGGAAAGCTGCTTGAGTACAAACTCCTGGGCTCAGTGCTTCCTGGAATTTATCAACTCAAATGCCCTGGATCAGCTGGTAAACTCCCCTACCAGAGGTGAAAACATATTGGACCTGGTCATCACCAACATGGGCGACAGGTGTTCCACACCTGAGGTCAACCCGTCACTGGTTAGATCAGACCATAAACTAATCATTCTGGATGTCCACACCCCACTACCACCTCCAACCAAGGAAACCACAGTGAAAAAGTTTTGTAAAGCAAACTTCACCTTACTTAAGACAGAGGTGGTAAGTTTCACACGCTAAAGGATAACGCTGCCCAAGATGCAGAATTCTTTACAAATGCACTCTATGAGCACCTACAAGGATGCATGGATCATGGTATCCCTAGCAAAACCAAGACTCACTCCCCTAAGAGAAGGAAACCAGTCTGGTGGACCCCTGCCATAAACAAGTTATACAATAAAAGGAGGAAACTAGTTCAGAAAAAAAGCAAATCCCAAGAAGGAAAGACATCCCTGATCAGTATCAGTAAGAAACTAAGGTCCCTCATAAAATTATCGAAGGCTAACTTTGCAAGAAAAGTAGCCAAGGATTCGAAAGATAACCACAAAGCCTTCTTTAGCTATGTCAAGAATCTAAGTGGCAACTTGCAGATATGCTCTGAGCTAGTGCAAAATAGCACAAAATATACTGAACCTACTGATATTGCCAACATCCTGGCAGATAGATTCAGTGCAAATTCACCCCCCTCTCACCTCCAAAAGGGCTCACAACAATACCGGCAAAGTGTAGTGTCCCGGAAATCACAGACGCACAGGTGAAAACAGCCCTTTCAAAAGCCAAAAACACAGCATCAGTGGGGCCAGATGGTGTCCCAGGCTGCATCTTGCATGAACTACAGAACAAACTAACCCCCAACCTAAACACACTGTTCAACCTCAGCCTCTCCATAGGCTATGTGCCCATAGAATGGTGCACAGCAATGGTTATTCTGCTCCACAAAGGAGGGTCCAAAACTGACCCTGGTAACGATCGCCGCATAAGCCTGACTAGCCTGGTCTGCAAGGGTATGGAGCGCATCATCAGGCAACTCATTAACAAAGACATTGGGAACCTCCAAACACTTGACTCAACCCAGTTCGGCTTTGTTATGGGCAGATCATGCCTACTAACCCTGGTTGACTTCTTTGAGACAGTCACCAAGGCCATAGACAAGGGAAAGGTGGTTCACACAGCTTACCTTGACTTTGCCAAGGCTTTCAACACCATTCCTCACTCAGGTATTATAGAAAAACTCACCAGCCTGAACATAAACCCCTACATCACAAGATGGGTTGCCAACTGGCTTACAGACAGAACTCATGTGGTAAGAATAGCAGGCTCCAGGTCCGACTTTAATCCAGTCAAAAGTGGTGTCCCACAAGGCTCGGTCCTGGGACCCCTACTGTTCGGCATATACTTCTCAGAAGTACAGGCAAACACATGAGGAATATAGCTAACCAAGTTTGCCGATGACTGCAAACTGGGAGCCATAATTGACTCTCTGGCTGACACAGACATCCTCCAAAAGGGTCTTACTGAGATGGACACCTGGTGTCAAAGTCATGGTCTCAAGCTAAATGCTAAAAAATGCATAGTCATCCCATTTGGGAAAAATAAAACACCCATGAATTACCACATAGGTGGCAACCCCCTTAATACAGAGGAGGAAATAAGAGATCTGGGGACCAAGGTAGATAGTAATCTGTTCTTTGGCAATCATATTGCCAAAGTAGTTAGGAAATCCTTCTATGTGGCCCATCTAATTACTAAAGGGTTCGCATCTAGAAATAAAGAGGTTATAGTGCCCCTCTACTCAACACTCATCAGACCTATCATAGAGTACAATGCCCTATTTAGGATGTACCTCACAAGAACTTCCAACAGCTGGAAAGACCACAAAAGTACCTCACCAAGAGAATTACTGGCTTCAAACATATGTCCTATGCAGACCAACTGAAAAAACTCCGTCTGTACTCAGTGGCCTATCGCTTACTCAGAGGTGATCTTTGCCTGACTTACAAAGCCATGTCCAACTCAGAATTGATGGACATGCTCCACCTAATGAAATCCAAGTCACTGTGAGCCATGCACTCTAATGAGCTAAACCTCAACACAACAATAAATAGAACATGCTGGAGGGATAGATTCCTGTCACAGAGACTCCCCATGCTTTGGAACAAAATTCCTAACTACATTAGGCAGAGCCCCTCACTAACACTCTTCAAGAGAAACCTTGATGAGTGGATGGTTCATAGGTTCATATGTAGGTACTAGGCTATCAGCCCAAGGGCCTACGTAAGCCTAGCCAACAAGGTTCCCTGGCTTATGCCACCCAAGAAAGTCATTTTCCTGTGCCACTGTCAAGCAGAGACACAGAAGTGATCCCTGGGGTGTATTTCCTATTTCCCATCCACTCAAGATTTTTCTTGAAGAGTGCTAATGAAGAACTTTGCTTGACATAGATGGGTAGCCTGCTCCAGAATATGAGAAGTCTTTGGGACAGGAATCTATCCCTCCAGCATGTCCTGTTTATTGTGGCAACAAGGTTTAGGTCCCTAGAGCATGTAGCTCGGAGGGATTGGGATTTCTTTAGGTGTAGCATGTCCAACAGCTTTAGGTTTGACATAGCTTTATATGTTAGACAGAGATCACCTCGGAGTATATGATATGCTACGGAGTAAAGCTGGAGTTTTTTGAGACGGTCAGTGTAGTGCATTTGTTTGAGGCCAGTAATCCTCTTTGTGAGGTACTTCTGTGGCCTTTCCAGCTGCTGCAGATGTGTTGTGAGGCACATTCCAAAAGGGGAATTGTACTCTATAATGGGTCTAATGAGTGTCAAGTAGAGAGGAACAATGACCTCTTTTTTCCTGGATGAGAACCCTTTTATGATGAGGTGTGCCATGTAAAAGGACTTCCTGACTACTGTGGTGATGTGACTATCAAAGGAGAGACTACTGTCCACCTGGTTCCCAAGATCTCTTATTACACATTCGGTGTTAAATACACCCCTGGGATCACTTCATTGGCTCTGCTTGACAGAGGCTCAGTTAATTAATTAATGGAGCAGCGAAAGCCGACACACTCTGGCTAGGCTTATAAATGCCCTCAGGCAGAGAGCCTAGTACCTTCCTATGAACCTATGAAGCTAAAATAGACAGTATATCCTTGAACTTTGTTCAAAATATGACTTCTGGATAACCAACACCTTCTTCAATGTCTAGCCCCGGCACAGAGTTTCATGGTGACATCCAAGATCAAAACAATGGCACCATCTTGACATTATCCTCACCAAACATAGAAGTTAAGGTAGTGTCACAGTAACGTGCACTTATGACAGCCCAGACTGTGACACCAAACACTTGCTTGTGTGTAGTAAGGTGAACATCCAGATGCGAAGGTTCTTTTATTCTAAAAAGGGAGGGAGGCCATCCTTTGACATAGGCAAGAATTGTGACCCTTCAAAAGTACCCAAGTTTGTTCAAGCACTTGAAACGCCCTTGCTCTTTCTGGATGGCACAGACTCCACATGTGATGGAAAAAACTGCAGGATGTTATCTACAACACTGCAGTATCTACCTTTAGGAAGAAGACAGTCAGGTGTGCCATTTGGTTTGAAACCCACACTGAAGTGCTGACACCACTGACTGAGAAGAAGAGTCAGGCAATGGTTTGCATGAAGATCCTCGCCCAATCAGGAGAACTTGCAGGCACTCTGGTGTGCTCAGAGTCAAGTGCAGCATGTAGCTCAGTGGTGTGAAAATGATTACTGGCTCCAACTTAGCTTCACGATCCAGAATGCCACTGACATTATAACATGCAAGAAATGTACGATGGGACCAAGCAAGCCATTGGTCCATTACAAAGGAAGATTGCCCCACCTGTCCTTAAGGTGAGGTCTTGAAGGACAGAACCAACCAGATGGAGTGCTGGGTAGAACACTACTCACAGCTGTATGCCAGAGAGACCATATTTATGGAGAGATCAATAAATGCCATTGAGCCTCTGCCAACTGTGACTGAACTCGATGCTGAGCTCACCTTGGAGGAACTCAAAAATGCACTAAAAGCAGTCCCTTCTGGAATCCCCCGCCCGGGGAAAGATGGTATTCTCTCAGAAATCCTTAAGTGTGCCAGTGGTACCTTAATCTCAGAGCTACATGTAACACTTTGCCAATGCTGAAGAGAAGGTAGTGTACAGCAAGATATGAGGGATGCTAACATAATTACTATCTATAAGAATAAGGGTAACACAGAGAGATCAAGATGGCTGCCATCCTATAAACAGTGTTGGATCATAGCTCAGCAATATATTAAGAAATATTACCTTCAAGAAGCATCAGAGAATTAACTTACCTGGATAATAACCTTACCTTGGTATAAAGGAACACTTTTTCTTACCATATACCAGGGCAGGAACAAGGAAGAGCTGTAATCCAGTGAGGATTGTGGGATTGTGGATGATGTTTTTCTTCTTTTCCTTACATCTGCGATCCATGAATTCTGAAATTCCTTGGCCTGCAATCTCCTAATCAAGTGAAACAAGAAAATTAAGTATGTCACAGGATTCTATACACACGGACGCTCAAACTACAAAAGCAGAATATTCGTCAATTGCATCCCCGGAAAAAAAAGCACTACCCAAAAGGGCAAGAACAGGTAAACAACAGGAAAGTACTAAACCTACTGGCAAAATGAAAACAGACCCAACTAATATGGATGAATTAAAATTAGCATTGCAACCTATTCAAGCTGCAATACAAAGCTTTTCCACTCAGCTACAAACCTTTGGGGAGTCCATAGACAGAATACTTACAAGAACTGACAAAACTGAAGCAAAGGTTATGGATAATGAAATCAAGATAGAGCAGTTAGAAAAAGATCATAATTCCAATGCCAAAACTATGCTGGATATGCAACAGAAACCTTTGGACCTTGAAGCCAGATCCAGACGCAACAATATCATAATAAGGGGTATTCCTGAATGGATAGACCATAACACTCTGCCAGGAAACCATTAGTAATATCTTTGCTTCATTCCTGGACAATGCTCTCTTTATAGACCAGATAATAATCGAAAGAGCTCACGGCTCGCAGACCATCTTCGGACCAAAAAAAATCCTAGAATTGTCTATGCCAAAATTCTAAACTACCAGTATGTTAACAAAATCTTACTTGCAGTTAAAACAAAAAAAATATTGTTTGGAATGGAGCCAGAATATACCTAGCATCAGACCTTCCTGCGCAGATAAAAATGGAGAGACAAAAGGTGGCACCCTTCTGCGCATACTTAATACAAAAACAAATAAAATTTCAGATGAAATACCCAAACACTCTGATTTTCCAACACAAAGGATGCAAGCTATCAGCAGGAAACAGTAAGGAAGCCACTTCAGTCTTCTTTAAAACATTTAATGAATCCCCTGACCTAGTACAACAAAATCGCTAACTTAATTCATTGTGTCTCTCCTTTTTGTATGTTTTACCCACTTCTGGATGATGGCGCCGGACCTTGGAGGAGGTTTACAGTTCTTCTCGTGATCTGCCATAATCTCTTGGATTTCCTCTTGTCTGAATGCTGGCTGGGGGACAGGCCTCTCTACCTTGTGGATCCAGGTTTTTATTTAAGGGAGTACAACTTCCACTTCCACCACGATCCTCACCTCCGTGTCACTCCTTGACCCTTGCTCTCCCATAATTCCATGATGTCTTAAAGAAACAGGCATCTGAATATTAAGCCAAATATCGAGGAGGAACATTACAAGTTATTTAAAGAGACAGTTACGCTATCTCCCAATCACGCAACGCCGGGGGTGGGGCGAGGTTGTCAGTTTTTAAATGGTATTTTTATGCCTTTTGAGGGGCAGGTTTGTGATCATGTGATCGTATCACATTTCAATGCTGATGGCATCCGGGAAGCCTTCGAGAAATCTCGACTGTAAAAACAGATCCATGAGCAACATATATGCAGTACCTGGGCAAGGCTTGGTCCTACTATGAAAAAGAGTACAGGTACAGTTCACGATGTACTATCTAGATGAAGATCAACCAGATTTGAATGTACAAAGCCACTGATTTTCTATGTGCAGGAATTAGTGGGGAGAGAATATATACAAGATTTAAACAAGGCTTGTGGGTAACAGGTAGTATTGAACTACACTTTCTGGTATATAGACAATATGCCTTTTTTTTTTTTCTTTTTTGTTTACCTTGCTTACCCACGGGTCTAATAGTTATAATGACATTCTGGGTAACACTGTTTGAATACTCAAGACAGGTTTTATAATGATTGTCATTTTTTCAGTGTGAAATTTTTCTTTCTCTTTCTGTTTTTCTTTTTGATTTAAATTCTTGTCGATATAACCTTGTTAATGGTATAATCTAAAAAGTTTCACTTATATAACTAATTATGGGTTAAAAGCAATTTGCAATGTGAAGCCAGTTATTTGATTAACAACATGGGGATTGCATTTAAGGAGACTGGAATTTAAAGTTATATTTCTATAATGTTTCAACCTTGTTTGTACTCAAAACGTTGCATGTACTCTGAACATAATACAGCAGATTCAGACCTGAATCTTCCTAGCGCTTTGGAAATTCTAGGCTGCAGTTCTGGGTTACAGCTTTGAGTATGAGATGCCTCTCATGTTGTTCTTGTTGTTGTCTTTCGGCTTTTCCCAGTTAGGGGTTGCCACAGCGGAACTCCGGTCCGCTAAAGATTGGCAGTAGATTTTGACGAACGCTGAGGTGCCAGCTCGACGTTCAGCCTTCAACGAAGGCACGCCCGTTTACGCATGTCTTTCAAACGCCCACCCAACTGCGGGGAGGACATGGAGACTCCACACAAAAGGCACTCCCCGCACTCCCATGCGTTAATTGTTTACACTAGGATTTGCTGGTATGTACCAAGTATGGATTTAGTTTATATTTACAAACATATATAATTAAACTCTCTGTTTAAACTCAAGTTTGCTGAGCTATGAGTTTGGTTCTTTAATCTGTTTGGGATTGTTATGCATTTTAGAATCTGTAGATATTGTTGGTTCATACTGGGATATTTTAGTTTCAATATATTAGTTTCACTACAAGTTTTATCTAATTTATATTCATGTCCTGCTACAACACATAATATCCCAGTCTCTTCCAGGCTAGACGGGTGGTGGTTAGGCATGGGTTTTGAGCAGGAAAGGATTCTTATCTTTGCCCAAACATACTGGTTTACCTTTTATCTATACTTAAATAATCCTACATTCTCCACCTATAGCCTTCTTTTTATTAAATAATAAAAGCACAGATGCTGAAATTAGAGTCATGGAACATTAAAGGGCTACAAGCAATTAAGGAAAGAAAACGTTTTATGCATCTGGTGCTTAAATCTTTATGAAATATAATTTTCATCCAAGAAACTCATCTATCTAATGACCAGTGAGAACAGGAAAGAGGGAAGTGATGGATTAAAACTATTATTGCATCAGGTGCTAAAACTAATAGTGTGGGGGTTGCTATAATTATCAAAAATTCATTCCCACAAGACATAATTAATGACGACTCTGATGAAGAGGGCAGATGGTGCCACTTTACCACCCGGTGTACATACCTAGATAAACCTATCCTATTTATTAATATATATGCCCCATGCACCACACAACAAAACTTTCTTATGACAATTTATAAAATATTGGCATCCTTTCTTAATCATTACTAGATAGTGGGAGGGGATTGGAATTCTATACAAGATCTGATGACAGACAGGTCCAGTATTAATGCTAAATATAATAAATACGCTACCTTAACTATTACTGAACTTAAGGAGGATTTCAGTTTATTTGATCTTTACATCTATCAAAAAGGTCCCCCAAAAAATAACAAATTCACTTTCTTTTCTAGCTGTCACAAGAGTTGGTCTGTGTTGGACTTCTTCCTAATTTCCTAGATACTTAATAACTTTGACATCACATTTGATACTGAGCACAGATTTCTCTTGGACCACTCAAACATTTCCCTGTCTATTCAATGGATTTCCAAAATATTCTCAAATTCCAAAGTTATTTGGTTGCAGCTAAATTATAACCTTCTAAAGAAAGCAGACATACTTTCAGAAATTGAATCCTACCTAGATCAATTAGTTCAATCTTTAAAATCTGACTTATCTTCCATAGTCTATTCCTGGGCAGCCACTAAGGCAATGATTAGAGGAATGCTTATAAATAAAGCATCACACTACAAAAAAACTTTACAACAAGAACAAATCATCCATATCAGATAATATAACTAAGTTAGAAGCTGAAATCCAAACAAATTACTCTCCCCAAGCTGAGAAGGAAATAATTCAACTACAAGAGGAACCTCTATCTCTTCATGCTGAAAATCTTTCCTATCAGGAAATAAAAACATTAGCCAACTACTCTGAATGGGCCCAATTCCCTTCTAAGTTTCTAGCCAGAATCTTGAATCAAAACAAACCATCTCCCTCTATATCAGAAATTCATTATCAGGAGATAGGGTATCAGACTACAAAAGAAATACTTAAACTCTTTGAATCATTATATTCTCACCTATATAGTCCTCCGGAAAGTCCTTTAGAGAAAATAGAGCTTCAAAGCTTCTTAAGCAAGTTAACTTTCCCCAAACGTTCTAAAGATCAATAAGACATCCTAGCCAGGGAAATTACACAACAAGAAATTACCTATGCTATCAACAACCTGAAACCTAACAAAGCTCCTGGCCCGGATGGCTTCACGGCCGAATTCTATAAATGCTTTTTATCTAAAATCTCCAATGCCCTGCTTCTGCTTTTTAATCATATTATCCACATTTGAATTAAAGACGTTCATCTAAATGCATCAAGAACTATTTTTATTCCAAAACCTAATTCTGACACCAAAAATCCTTGGATGTATAGGCCTATTTCTATCGTTAACTTAGATATGAAGATCTTGGCTACAATCCTAGCTAATAGACTTAAAAATGTCATTCTCAGTATTGTATCACCTGAACAATCAGGCTTTATTATTCATAGACAAACTGTTGATCATACACGTACACTAGACGCCTTGATATTGCTCTCTACTCTCGCTAAAACATCTATTTACATCCTGGCCATAGATACATCCAAAGCCTTAGAATGAATCAGCACAGACGTTCTGTTTGATACTCTCCCTCACTTCAATATACCACACTCATATATTAACATCATTAAAATTCTTTACTCTAATGCATATACTGTATTACAAATAAATAAACAAGTATCATACAGGATTGACATTAAAAATGGTGCAAGGCAAGGATGCCCCCTTTTCCCCCTTCTATTTATTCTTTTCATTGAACCTTTGATGAATGAAGAGAATGAGAGAGAGAGAAGGTTGGATGATGTGGGGATAGTGAATCAGGAAGTGAAACAGATTAGCAAGGAGGAAGTAAGGGCAGCTATGAAGAGGATGAAGAATGGAAAGGCTGTTGGCCCAGATGACATACCAATGGAAGCATGGAGGTGCTTAGGAGAAATGGCAGTGGAATTTCTAACTAGATTGTTTAATGAAATTTTGGAAAGTCAGAGGATGCCTGAGGAGTGGAGAAAAAGTGTTTTGGTACCTATCTTTAAGAATAAGGGTGATGTGCAGAGCTGCAGTAACTACAGAGGATAAAACTGATTAGTCACAGCTTGAAGTTATGGGAAAGAGTAGTGGAAGCAAGGTTAAGAAGGGAGGTGATGATTAGTGATCAGCAGTATGGTTTCATGCCAGGAAAGAGCACTACAGATGCAATGTTTGCTCTGAGAGTGTTGATGGAGAAATACAGAGAAGGTCAGAAGGAGTTGCATTGCGTCTTTGTAGACTTGGAGAAAGCATATGACAGGGTGCCTAGAGAAGAGTTGTGGTATTGTATGAGGAAGTCGGGAGTGGCAGAGAAGTACGTAAGAGTGGTACAGGATATGTACGAGGGTAGTGTGACAGTGGTGAGGACTGCAGTGGGAGTGACAGATCCGTTTAAGGTGGAGGTGGGATTACATCAAGGATCAGCTCTGAGTCCTTTCTTATTTGCAGTGGTGATGGACAGGTTGACAGATGAGATCAGACAGGAGGCCCGTGGACTATGATGTTTGCAGATGACATTGTGATCTGTAGTGAGAGTAGGAATCAGGTTGAGGAGACTCTGGAGAGGTGGAGATATGCTCTAGAGAGCAGAGGAATGAGGGTCAGCAGGGCTAAGACAGAATATATGTGTGTAAATGAGAGGGAGGGTAGAGGAATGGTGAGGATGCAGGGAGTAGAGTTGGTAAAGGTGGACGAGTTTAAGTACTTGGGATCAACAGTTCAGAGTAATGGTGAATGTGGAAGAGAGGTGAAGAAGAGAGTACAGGCAGGGTGGAATGGGTGGAGAAGAGTGTCAGGAGTGATTTGTGACAGACGGGTATCCGTAAGAGTGAAAGGGAAGGTCTACAAGAGTGTAGTGAGACCAGCTATGTTATATGGGTTGGAGACAGTGGCATTGACAAAAGGCAGGAGTCAGAGCTGGATGTGGCAGAGTTAAAGATGTTAAGATTTGCAATCGGTGTGACTAGGATGGATAGGATTAGGAATCGGTATATTAGAGGGTCAGCTCATGTTGGACAGTTTGGAGACAAAGCAAGAGAGACGAGATTGCGTTGGTTTGGACATGTGCTGAGGAGGGATGATGGGTATATTGGGAAAAAGATGCTAAGGATGGAGCTGCCAGGTAAGAGGAATAGAGGAAGGCCTAAGATGAGGTTTATGGACGTGGTGAGAGAGGACATGCAGGCGGTTGGTGTGACAGAGCAAGATGCAGAGGATAGGAAGAAATGGAAAGAGATGATCCGCTGTGGCGACCCCTAACGGGAAAAGCCGAAAGAGAATGATGATTGAACCTTTATTTTTATTAATCAAACAGAAAACTTTTCATCACATTCCTTTAATATATAACACAAAAATATCCTTATCAGCTTATGCTGATGACTTAAACATCTATTTTACTCTACCTAATTCTGACCTTGAGAAAATTATGATTTCCATTGATACCTTCTCCAAATTTGCAAACTACAAATTTAATAAAGACAAATCCTTAATCTTCCCTGTTAATATGTCGACTCAATACCCAAGTATATTCCAATCTAAAGGTATAAACATTAAACAACATTTCCATTATCTAGGAATCTCATTCTTTCAGGATTCTACAGCATTTTATCAGGGTAATATTACTAGATTATGGTTGAATATGCAAAATGATTTAAACAGATGGGCCAAGCTTAATCTACCCTTTCTTGCAAGAGTAGCAATCATTAAAATGAACATACTTCCCAGATTCCTATATATTTTCAATGCAACAAATATTATTCTACACAACAAATTTTTCAAAAACATATACTCATCCCTTTTGAAATTTATATGGTCTCCTAAATCCGTTAGGATTAGGTACTCTAAACTTTCATACCCAAAAGAACAAGGAGGTTTAGGACTGCCTGATTTTAAATTATATTACAAAATTATAAACTGCAGTAGGATAATTAACATAGCCACATTCAATAGGGATTCCAACATATAGGTTCATAGGTTCATAGCTAGGTACGAGACTATTGGCCCTAGGGCCTATATAAGCCTAGCCAAAGGTACCCTGGCTTTCGCCACCCAAGAAAATTATTTTCCTGTGCCAGTGTCGAGCAGAGCCACAGAAGTGATACCCGGGGTGAATTTCCTATCTCTCATCCAATCATCAAGATTTTGTTTGAAGAGCACTAATGAGGAGCTTTGTTTGATATAGATAGGTAATTTCTTCTAGAGTATGGGAAGTCTCTGGGACAGGAATCTATCCCTCCAGCATGTTCTGTTTATTGTGGTGACAAGGTTTAGGTCCCTAGGCCATGTAGCTCATAGGGATTGGGATTTCTTTAAGTGGAGCATGTCTAAAAGCTTTGGGTTTGACATAGCTTTGTGTGTTAGGCAGAGATCGCCTCTGAGAAGGCGATATGCAATGGAGTAAAGCTGCAGTTTTTTGAGACGGTCTGCATAGGGCATCTGTTTGAGGCCGGTAATCCTCTTTGTGATGCATTTCTGTGGCCTTTCCAGTTGTTGTAGATGTCTTGTGAGGTACATACCAACAGGGGCATTGTACTCTATAATGGGTCTAATGAGTGACGAGTAGAGGGGAACAATGACCTCATTTTTCCTGGATGAGAAACTTTTTGTGATGAGGTGTGCCACATAGAAGGATTTCCTGACTACTGTGGCAATGTGATTATCAAAGGAGAGACTACTGTCCACCTGTGTCCCAAGGTCTCTTATCACACATTCAGTGTTAAGTAGACTACTGCCGATGTGGTAGTTCATGGGTACTGAGTTTTTACCAAAAGGGATGACAATGCACTTTTTGGCATTGAGCTTGAGGCCATGGCTTTGACACCAGGTATCTGTCTCAGCGAGGCCCATTTGTAGGATGTCCACATCTTTTGGAGTTTTGATTATGGCTCCTAGTTTGCAGTCATCTGCGAACTTCATTAGCCAAAGACCTTCTGTGTTGGTCTGTACTTCAGAGAAGTAGATACCAAACAGGAGAGAACCCAGGACTGAACACTGTGGTACTTCACTTGTCACTGGTCTGAAGTTGTATTTGGAGTCTGCTACTTTCACAGTGTGGGGTCTGCAGTGAGCCAGTTGGCAACCCATCTTGTGACATAGGGATTTATACCTAGTTTAGTGAGTTTATCTATAATTCCAGAGTGCAGGATGGTGTTGAAAGCCTTGGCGAGATCTAGATAGGCTCTGTGAACCACCTTACCCTCATCTATGCCTTTGGTGACTGCATCAAAGAAGTCTATCAGGTTTAGGAGACATGATCTGCCTTTTGCAAACCCGAACTGGGTGGGGTCCTAGGTTTGGAGATTACCAGTTTCATTGTTTATAAGTTCCATAATGATACGTTCCATAGCCTGCAGACCAGGCTCGTTAGGCTAATGGGGTGGTAGTTTCCAGGGTCTGTGGTGGCTCCCCCTTTGTGGAGTGGGATAACTGTCACTGTGCGCCATTCAGTGGGCACATAGCCTGAGGTGAGGCTATGATTGAACATGGTATTTAGGTGGGGTGCCAGTTCATTCTGTAGTTCATGCAGAAAATAGCCTGGGATGTCGTCAGGTCCCATGGATGCTGTGTTCTTGGCTTTGGATAGTGTGTTTTTACCTATGCAGCCGTGATTACAGGAACTTTGCATTCTTCTGGTATAGAGATGGGCCCTTTAGGGGATGACAGGGGGGTAAAGTTAGCACTGAACCTATCTGCCAGGATGTTGGCAATATTAGTTGGTTCTGTATATTTAGTGCCATTGTGCTGTAACTCAGAGCAGATCTGAGTGTTGCCATTGAGATTCTTGACATAGCTATAGAATGCTTTGTGGTTGTCTTTAGAGTCAGTGGCAATTTTGTTTTCATAACTAGCTTTGGAGGATTTTATGAGGGATCTCAGCTTCTTACTGAGGCTGACCAGGGAGTTTCTCCAATCATGGGATTTTACTCTTTTTTGCAACAGTTTCTTTCTTCTGTTGTAGAGTTTGTTTATGGCAGGGGACCACCAGATTGGCTTCCTTTTTTTGGAGGACAGCATCTTGGTTCTGTTAGGGATTGCATGATCCATGCACTCGTGTAAGTGCTTATAAAGTGCATTTGTGTAGGATTCAGCAGTCATACCTCTATTGTCAGCATGGGTGTTGTGTAGTTTGCCACTTCTGTCTTAAGAAGTGTGAAGTTGGCTTTGGATAAATGTTTTACTGTGGTTTCCATAATGGGGGGTAGGGGAGGGATGTGGATGTCTAGGGTGATTCGCTTGTGGTCGGATCTGACCAACGAGGAATTGACCTCTGGTATGGAGCACCGGTTGCACATGTTGGCAATAACCAGGTCTAGGATGTTGCTGCTCCTGGTGGGGGTGTGGATAAGTTGATCCATGGCATTGGAATTTATGAATTCCAGAAAACATTGAGCACAAGAGTTGGTACATGAGTAGTTTTCCCACTTAATGGTAAGGTAGTTGAAATCGCCCATTATTAGGGTGTTAGGTTGTACCCTAATATTTTCCAGTGTATAAGAAATGAGGAGTGGGAATCCTGGGGCATGGTGGGGGATCTGTAGCAAGCTACAATTTGGATTGTGGTCTTGCCCAGAGTTAGTTGCACTTGGATAATCTTAGATGCATTATGCTGAGCAACTACCTGGAGGTGTGGATATCCTTAATGAATATGGACACGCCTTCACTTTTAGTGTTTCGGTCCTGGTTAGGTGGCCGAAAGGTGCGGTAGGAATTATAGCCTGGTAATGCAGGGGTACTCTCTGGAGCCTTGAACCAGGTCTCTGTCACTGCACAGATGTTGATGTTCTCCATTTTAAGGAGTGCCTCGAGTGAGTGCATTTTGAGGTTTAGACTTCTAGAATTGAGTAGCAATACCCTCAGATTCTTCTTGCCTGTACCTGTTAGGGTGGTGAATTTGTCATTTGAACCTTGCCTAAAAAAGGCACTATAGGAGTGGCTAGAGCCTTAGCCAGTATCCGGAATCCCAGGGGCAACAGGTGCAGGCCATTTCTGGCAAAGCATCGTGATTTGTCAGTCATGTCATCCCAGGCAGACAGATACTGGATCCCCTTAGAATGACACCAGAAGCTTAGCCAATTGTTGAAGTCAATCATTTTGTCCTTGTTCTGTGGTATCATTCTGAGTGATGGCAGGATGCTACTCAGGGCTAGGATCATACTTGCCTGGGCTACAAGATTGGACAGCTCCTCCATGTCCCTTTTCATGTAGTCCAAGGAAGTACATCTTAGGTCATTCACACCAACATGGACAATGACAGAGTCATATTTGTACTTGTTGTGGAGTGACCTGAGTGCATGCATTATGTGGCAGATCCTGGCACCTGACAGGCAGCTGACAGTAACTTTCTCCTTGTTTAGCCTGGAGAGTGGAACATCAGTGTGCCTGACTATAGAATCACCTATGACTAGAGTGTTGGGTATGTTGTTATGCCTTATGGCCTGTGGTTGAGTGGCACACTGAGTTTGTGGGCTATGTGTCATTTGGGTTGTGTTGGGGGGTGGAGGTTGCTTGTGTTTCTGCTTTGGAGGTCCCTGTTGCTTGGGTAGGTTTTTACTGAGAGCCTCCGCGAATGTAAGTGTGTGTTTTGTGTTTCTATGTGTGTTTTGGTGGTGTAGGTTTTGAGGGACTATGTGATGAGTGTGGTGTGGTGCAAGTGTTTACCTTCTCCTCTTGACTGTCTATTCCAGTCTTGGGTGAAGAGTGCTTTGCTTCCAGTTTGGCTATATAAGTGCATCTCTCACAGGTTGTAGTGTTGGGTGGTAGGAGGAGAGGGTTGTCTGTGTACATGAGGCAATTACTGCATTGCCCCAAGATGCCCAGATTCATCAGGTAGACAGGAGAAAAGACTGGGGGCTGACCCTTAGACATGCCTGGATAGGTGCTTATTTGTTAAGTATAGAAACTGTTTTCCTCTAGACAGTGAGGAAAGTTGAGTGCTGTAGCAATTTGTAGCTTATTTAGTGCTTACAATAAGTTCTGAACAAGTGCTGAGCTCAAAGAAACAGACTTGAGTGCTGAAACAAAAAATTGGCTAGGTCTAAGAAACAAAATTAAGCTAGAAGGCTTCCCTCCAACACAGAAAGGCTTGGGGGCCTAGAAGCCTACAAATAGTCCTGGACAGAGCAAATCTATATACAGACTAGACTACCCACAGGAAAGGCAGGAAACAGGCTTAGAATTTTTTTTTTTAGTGGAAAGAGAGAAAGGAGTGGTAGAAACTAAGCTGATTGGCCTTCTCAAATGTTCTCCCTGTATTGGGTAGAATGAGGTAATGACACTAGACTGGGAGGAGGGTCCCAGATCAAATTTACAGTAGGGGTGGGCAACTACAAAGCCACCAACTATAAGAACACCATACCAATAGGAAGGCAGGGTGGGAAACAAACTGCAGAAATGTTTCTCACAGCAGAAAAGCAGCAGTGAGCCTTTAAATGAAAGTTTTAAGCAGCTAAAGGAGCCTCTAGAGAATTATATTAAATCACTGAATTTTAACCCCTTAGCTCTTCCTTTTTTAAATAAAGAAAAGCTGGGTAAAATGAAGATACATAGCGATATAAAAACCAAAATAGGAACATTAAACTGTTTCACTCCATAAAACTGACCCCTGCCTTTAATATTTTACAACCACTCCATCTTAATCCTAACCTAAAAATGAATGGGATAATGTTACATTTAGCTCAATTCCCGCTTCTGAAGGACAAGGATATTATAGATCTCCTACCCTTTAAACACCACTCGATATCAGATATAAGAACTAAGATGAATCTTCCCAAAAAGTATACAATTATTCTAAGACAAATCATGGAATTATCCCATAAATTCTTAGACCACCCTTTGCTATCGGATAAAGATATCTCCTCCTGCAAAGTAATTTGGAACCTTCTCCTCCTCAAAAAGAAAATGATTTCAAACACCTACAGAATCATTATGTCCTTTAAAACACAAAAGGAGCCTATATACTCTAACTACTGGCTGAAACAGGATCCCTCTATCACCCACAATCAAATATTGAATGCCATCAAGACTAGCTCCAATCTTATACCCCTAAAAAAGCTCAATTACACCCAGCTTATGCTACTAAACAATGCTTATCTTACACCTAACATAATTAATAAAATTCACCCCAACTCTTCTTCTCAATGCCAATTCTGCAAAAATCAAAAAGATGATCTCCTACATATATTTTGGAGCTGTAAATGCTCATACAAACTTTGGTGTGCCCTAAGGGTCCAGTTAGAAAAAATAGGCTACGAAAAATGAACTTTGTCGTGGAAATTTACACTGTTACATATCCCCCTTCCTGGACTATCAAAGGTACAACTTAGAATTTTAATTTCCATTTTCATGTTAATAAAATATTACATCACATTAAACTGGAAAAACAGACATTCACTTTCATGGGAAGGATTTAGGTTACTTGCAATTAAACATCTTAAGGCTCATAAGTATCTATTTCACAAACCAAATCAGAAAGGATATCTTAAAGGATATTGGAGGATTTTTTTTGAATATATTTTAAAATGATTTTAACATTTCATAGATTCACTTGTGTTATTTTTGGGCATTGTATAAGTGTATATAGTTAAGTCTGTATGTAGGTCATGTTCTTTTGTATTAATGTCTGTAGATGCCTAAACTTTTTTATAAACAAATAAAAAGAATTAAAAAAAAAAAAGAATAAGGGTAACACAAGTGGGTTGTATCAACTATCACCGCATCTCCCTTCTCTGTACTATGGGGAAGCTGTTTGCACATGTTGTACTGAAGAGGCTGCACATTCTTGCAGAGAGAGTTTACCCCAAGTTTCTGTGTGGGTTCAGAGCTGAATGGACTACTATAGACATGGTTTTCTCTGTTAGGCAACTACAAGAAAACTGCAGGGAGTAGAACAAATCTCTGTATATTGCCTTCATTGATCTGACTAGACATTCAACATTGTCAGTAGGAAAGGTCTGCTTGCAATTCTGGCAATAATTGGCTGCCTTCTAAAACTGCTTATCATTATCAGGGCCTTCCATGAAGGCATGACGGTGGCCATCATATACAACGGATCCACATCCAAACCTTTTGAGATTCTCTTTAGAGTAAATCAGCAATGTGTACTGGATCCAATATTGTTTGGCATCTTCTTTTCAGTTATGTTGAAATTTGCTTCCAGAACTGCTAGACAGGGTATCTTTCTCAGAACAAGGATGGACGGCAATTACTTCAAACTGTTAAGGCTTGGGTCAAAGACCGGGGTGCTGAGGAAGTGTCTAAGGGAGAGCCTGTTCACTGATGGTGCAGCTATTGCTGCTCAAACTTAACAAGAACTTCAGTCACTTATAACTTGCTTTGCAGATGCATGTATGGAATTCGGCCTCACAATCAATTTAAGGAAGACCCAGGGGATTGCCCAAATGTGGGCAATGAGCCATCAATCAAGGTGAGTGACTATAAGCTGGAGGTTGTCCATGAGTTTGTGTAGCTGGGCTCTACAATCTCTGACAACTTGTTGCTTTATAGCAAGATCAACAAGGGCATTGGAAAAGTCACCACAATGTTTTCCAGGCTGACAAAGGCAGTATGGATAACAATAAGCTCACTGTGTACACCAAGGTGCACATTTACACAGCCTGTGTTTTGAGCATGTTACTGTGTGCCAGTGAAACATGAACTCGGTGCTCAAAAGAGAAGTAGTAGCTCAGTGTATTCCATATGCGCTGCCTTAGGCACATACTTGAAATCTTATGGCAGGCCAGGATCCCCAGTAGCACATTGTTTGATAGGACAGGTACCATCAACAGGTTCACCCTCCTGAGGCAGAGACTTATGCACTGGTTGGGTAATGTTGCATGAATGATGGATGACTGAATACAGAAATACATCATTTTTGGAGAGCTAGTACCAGGAAAGATGCCAAACAGGTAATCCAAACTGGCTACAAAAACATTTGCAAGTGTGACCTCAGTGCTCTATCCATCAGAGTGGACATCTGGCATTCTCTCACCTCAGACAAAATTGCCTGGAAACAGGACATTAAGGAAGCTCTCACTATGTATGAAAACACTTTGGCAAGGAGAGCAGGGGATAACAGATCCCTCAGGAAGATGTGTGCCCGTGATACCAGACCACCATCTAACTTCTGCTGCCCAGAATGTGGAAAGGACAATAGAGGCACAAACCCATGATCATTTGTGATTGAAGGATAGCTACTACAAATAAAAAGAGCTGATGTAACTTTACTTTACTAATGACAGAAGTAGGTAACTTCTTTTTATTTATTTTTTTGGCTCCCCACAACTGCCAGTCAGTGAATACCATCTCTTCTCTTCATTCACCAGGTTTAACGGACCTTGCTTAGCCTTCCCCAGGCTCAACCACAGCTGTGTCTAGGGCTGGTGAGGAAGGAAAGGACTCTGGTGAAGCATAATAATGCTGTCGGGAAGTGCTTTCCTTTATTCACTAGCTTTTTCCTCCCCCATGTAGCAGACTTGGAAGCTTGGCTCTGGCTGTCTTCAGGAAGTATATGTGCCAGTCCAGACATGTGCAACCTCCCAACCAAAGGGTAAAATACTTACAGTAGCACTAGGCTCACCAGGCTCTTCATGCTGCAATTTAAGCCAGCCAGGTGGCTTTGCTAGCCCTGGGATAGCTGAGCTGGCACTGAATGGTCACTTCCTTCCTTCCTCTACTTCGTGGCCTATCCAGTGCTATTGCTGCAAGTTGAACATGGGTTGTCTGGAACATAATTAGGGATTTATTCCTCTACTCCACGAGTTCAAGGAGAAGAAGGTAAACTATTTGACTAACAACTGACAGAAACATGTCAGGACACACATCTGGCTAAATGTGAAAACATTACATTCCCTCATCATTTTATACAGCTGGTCAAATGGGATCTGGATATGGAATCAATATACAGTGGCAATGCATCATGCCTATCCAAGGCAATACAGAATAAGTGGAATAGTTAGGGAAGCATAGTCCTTATAGGCACCACAGCAGGGAAGGGGGGGCAGTTCTATCTAAGAAATGGAAAAATGGAATCTTGCCTTTATTTATGAGACCGTCTGCTGTGAGAGTGATACCAAATTCAAATATGGTTGATTCTCCAAAACATAGCAGTCTCATAGCAGATTATATTTAAGCATGTGGGTTCTGTCCTTGAGCCAGTTTGCAACCCATCTAGTGACATAGGGGTTTATATTTAAGCTGGTGAGCTTATCTATAATGCCTGAGTGGGGTATTATATCGAAGGCTTTTGCGAGGTCCAGGTAGGCTGTGTGGACAACCTTCCCCTCATCAGTGGCCTTGGTGACTGTTTCAAAGAAATCGATCAGGTTTAAGAGGCAGGATCTGCCCTTAACAAAGCCAAACTGGGTAGGATCCAGTGTCTGTAGGTCCCCAATATCTTTATTTATGAGGTCCATGATGATCCTTTCCATAGATTTGCAGACCAAGCTAGTCAGGCTTATGGGGTGATAGTTTCCAGGATCCGTTGAGGCACCACCTTTGTGGAGAGGGACCACTGTTGCTGTATGCCACTCTTTGGGTACATATCCTGTAGTAAGGCTGAGACTGAACAGTAGTTTTATGTTTGGGTTTAGCTCTTCTTGGAGTTCATGCAGGGCACAGCCCGGGACACCGTCTGGTCCCATTGATGCTGTGTTTTTTGCTTTGGAGAGGGTGGCTCTTACCTGAGCATCTGAGATGTCAGGGGGGCAGCACTCTGCTGGGATAGATATTTGCACTTTTGGTGTGGGGGGGGGGAGTTTGCGCTGAACCTGTCAGTTAGGATGTTGGCAATGTCTGTGGGTTTGGTGTATTTTTTGTCATTTTGGACTAATTCTGAGCATATCTGGGAATTCCCACCCAGGTTCCTAACATAACTAAAGAAAGCCTTGTGATTATCCTTAGTGTCCTGTGCAATTTTTCTCTCAAAGCTGGCCTTAGACAATTTTATGAGTGCCCGTAGTTTTTTGCTAATACTGATCAGAGATGCCTTCCCTTTTTGGGATATTGCTCTATCATGTAGTAGCTTCCTCCTTCTATTGTATAGTTTTTTATGGCTGGGGTCCACCAGACAGGACTTCTGCCTTTGGAGGATTGGGTCTTGGTTTTATTTGGGATTGCATGATCCATGCATTCCTGAAGGTGTTCATAGAATGCGTTTATAAAGGATTCTGCAGTCTGGGCCATATTTTTCACAGGCCCAGGGGCTTTGAAGGATTCCACTTCAGTTTTGAGGAGTGTGAAATTTGCTTTAGAAAAGTTTTTCACTGTGGTTTTCTGGGCAGGGGGTGGGGTCAGGATGTGAATATCCAGTGAGATTAGTTTATGGCCTGATCTTACCAGTGAGGGATACACTTCTGGTCTGGAGCATAGAGCCCCCATGTTGGTGATGATCAGGTCCAGTATGTTTTCCCCTCTTGTTGGAGTGGTAACAAGTTGTTCCATAGCATCTGAGTTTATAAATTCTAGGAACCTTTGGGCTAGGGTGTTGGAGCTAGAGTAATGCTCACAGTCTATGTTTGGGTAGTTGAAGTCGCCCAATATAATGGTGTTTGGAGAGACCTTCATATTTTCCAGTGTTCTCAGGAAGGCCGAGTGGGGTTCCTGGGTTTGGGAGGGTGATCTGTAGCAGGCTATAAACTGGAGGGCAGTTTTATCCACTGTTAGTTGCACATGGATAGTCTCTGATACTTCGTGCTGTGCCACCAACCTTGAGGTGTGGGTATCTTTGACGAATATTGATACTCCCCCTCCTTTTGTGGTTCGGTCCAAGTTTTGGGGCCGAAAAGCATGGTATGAGGTATAACCTGGTAGTGCTGTGGTGCTCTCGGGAGCCTTGAACCAGGTTTCTGTTACTGCACAGATATCGATGTTCTCCGTGCTAAGGAGAGTTTCGAGTGCGTGCATCTTGAGGTTTAGACTTCTGGCATTGAGTAGCATTATTCTTAGTTTCTTATCCCTTGTGATACCTATAACAACCCAACCTGCCAAATTACACTTACTGAATGAGATTTTGTTTAATCAGTAAAAGTGAACTATCTACAAGTAACAATGGTAATTTGCAGATACCAGAACCTTCATGGCTAAGAATACTTTGTTGTCTAAACTCATGTATGTTCTACTTCATGTTGCCCTAGGTAATGCTAAAAGTACATTTTTTATTATTTTACTTTTACATTTGCTTACCAGGATGGTACACTGATCACAATTGCCATACTGCAGGTACTGCCTGGGTAAAATAATTCACAATAAAGTCAGCAAGTAAAAAAGAACAGAAAGGCAGTAAACTGTACATATCAAAAACAGAACAGCAAGTAACGTACAACAAATGCTGTACAGTGACAGTAAATAGGTGTAGCAGTGACAGTAAATAGGTGTAGCAGTGTAGCAAAACGGTATTAGAGAAAAGCAAATTTTATAACTCATAGAATTATATTTCAGGTTTACATCATGGTGGAAATGTTGCTGAGTGCTCAGGTTGGAGGGTGATGGAGAATTAGGTGGCATTTGTAGTTGAGAGAGAGGAAAACTAGAGGTCGGCAGGCCCTTATGTGTTTTGGTCTGCTCTGTGGTCAATACAGTTTGATTTGGTGTAGAGGAATTTTTCATGATCATCTCTCAAGGTGGTGAAAGTGGATTTAGTTCCTTTAGGCTGTTGGAGAGGGATTTCCAGATTTTTGGAGCAAGGATAATGCAGATTGGTTTGTACAGTGGGGGACTGGAGTGCGTGTGTGTGTGTGTGTGTGTGTGTGTGTGTGTGTGTGTGTGTGTGTGTGTGTGTGTGTGTGTGTGTGTGTGTGTGTGTGTGTGTGTGTGTGTGTGTGTGTGTGTGTGTGTGTGTGTGTGTGTGTGTGTGTGTGGCGGTGTTGTTTGGGAGAAGCCTCTGAGGTTGTAGTGTGTGTATGTTTAGCGTAATGTTTGGCAGTTAGTAATGGGAATGAGTTTGACTGGTGAAGTTTGAAGATGAGAGCCTAGTAGAAGTTCTACCCTGTTCTGCCCAGGGAGCCCCTTGGCTTTTTTCGGAATGAGGCAGTAGTGTTTGTAAGAGGGAGTGTTAGTGATGAAGTGACAGATTTTGTTTTTGGTAGTTTGTTGTGAGGAGGAGTTTTTCTTACAGACTGTGGCTATTATGGGTAGTCCCTATAGAATTTGGGCCAGACTGTGGCTATTATGGGTAGTCCCTATAGAATTTGGGCCAGACTGTGGCTATTGTGGGTAGTCCCTATAGAATTTGGGCCAGGCTGTGGCTATTATGGGTAGTCCCTATAGAATTTGGGCCAGGCTGTGGCTATTATGGGTAGTCCCTATAGAATTTGGGCCAGACTGTGGTTATTATGGGTAGTCCCTATAGAATTTGGGCCAGACTGTGGCTATTATGGGTAGTCCCTATAGAATTTGGGCCAGACTGTGGCTATTATGGGTAGTCCCTATAGAATGTGGGTCAGACTGTGGCTATTATGGGTAGTCCCTATAGAATTTGGGCCAGACTGTGGCTATTATGGGTTGCCCCTATAGAATTTGGGCCAGACTGTGGCTATTATGGGTAGTCCCTATAGAATTTGGGCCAGACTGTGGCTATTATGGGTAGTCCCTATAGAATTTGGGCCAGACTGTGGCTATTATGGGTAGTCCCTATAGAATTTGGGCCAGACTGTGGCTATTATGGGTAGTCCCTATAGAATTTGGGCCAGAAGGACTCCTTTGCCTATCATTCCACTTGAGTAGGTATGGTAAGATATCCCTGGCCCAAAAGAAAAGTGAGTTAACTGTATCTGTCAATTTTATACCCTCCAAAAGACTCCAGTTAAAATTTGTCATTGTGCCATACTAACAAACCCTTTCACTTATCACTGTATTGTTTCAGGCTCAGTTATTGCCCTACCTATACCTGACAGACCTTCTTTTCTCATGTGCAAAATCATTTATAAATTACTCTTTAGTAATGCTGGCCCTCACATAGCCCACTTAGAAACAACATCCTTCTCCTGTTCTCTAAGATCTAAATATATTTGGAGTCTGTACTTAACAAACCATTCAATAGACTTTCTCTGTATTAACCCCAACTATAAGAAACACCATTATTTCCTCCATAGGTCCATACCTATTTCACCTCCTTTAGGATAGCCTTCCTTTATCTCTGCTCTGAATTCACTCACTGCAGCTGTCCTTTCCATCAAGCTTTTCAACTATCAGCCTATAACCATCAGACATCTGAGTTACTGTCTTCTTATCGTATCTATCACTTCCTGTTCCAACTTTACTGTATATATATATATATATATATATATATATATATATATGGCATACATTGCTGCATTTGCAATGTCTGCTGCTTACAATTTTCATTAAATAAATTGTACTTGTATTAATGTGGTGGTTTGTAGGATGGCATTGGTGATCAAGAAGAGGAGGAGGAGGAGTGTGAGGGCAGCACCAAGGATCAAGTGGTGGAAATTGAAAAAGGGTAATTGTGAGGTGGAGTTCAGGGATGAGTTAAGACAGGCACTGGGTGGCAGTGGAGAGTTACCAAATAGCTGGGTAACTACAGCAGAGCTAGTAAGGGAGACGGCTAGAAAGGTGCTTGGTATCACATCTGGACAGAGGAAGGATGACAAGGAGACATGGTGGTGGAATGAGGAAGTACAGGAGAGTATACAGACAAAGAGGTTGGCAAAGAAGAAGTGGGATTGTCAGAGAGATGAAGAAAATAGACAGGAGTATAAGGAGATGAGGTGCATGGCAAAGAGAGAGGTGGGAAGGCTAAGGATAAGGCATATGAAGAGTTGTATGAAAGGTTGGGCACTAAGGAGGGAGAAAAGGACCTGTACCGATTGGCTAGACAGAGGGACCGAGCTAGGAAAGATGTGCAGCAGGTAAAGGTGATAAAGGATAATGAGGGAAACATACTCACAAGTGAGGAGAGTGTGTTGAGGAGATGGAAAGAGTACTTTGAGGGGTTGATGAATGAAGAGAATGAGAGGGAGAGAAGGTTGGATGATGTGCGGATAGTGAATCATGAAGTACAATGGATTAGCAAGGAGGAAGTAAGGATAGCTATGAAGAGAATGAAGAATGGAAAGGCTGTTGGCCCAGATGACATACCTGTGGAAGCATGGAAGTGTTTAGGTGAAATGGCAGTGGAGTTTTTAACCAGATTGTTTAATGAAATCTAAGAAAGTGAGAGAATGCCTGAGGAATGGAGAAAGTGTTTTGGTACTGATTTTTAAGAATAAGGGTGATGTGCAGAGCTGTAGTAACTACAGAGGGATTAAAATGATCAGTCACAGCATGAAGTTATGGGAAAGAGTAGTGGAAGCTAGGTTAAGAAGGGAGGTGATGATTAGTGATCAGCAGTATGGTTTCACGCCGGGAAAGAGCACTACAGATGTGATCTTTGCTCTGAGAGTGTTGATGGAGAAGTACAGAGAATGTCAGAAGGAGTTGCATTGTGTTTTTGTAGACTTAGAGAAAGCATATGACAGGGTGCCTGGAGAGGAGTTGTGGTATTGTATGAGGAAGTCAGGAGTGTCAGAAAAGTATGTAAGAGTGGTACAGGATATGTACGAGGGTAGTGTGACAGTGGTGAGGTCTGCGGTGGGAGTGGCAGATGCGTTTAAGGTGGAGGTGGGGTTACATCAAGGATTAGATCTGAGCCCTTTCTTATTTGCAATGGTGATGGACAGGTTGACAGATGAGATCAGACAGGAGTCCCCGTAGACTATGATGTTTTCAGATGACATTGTGATCTGTAGTGAGCGTAGGGAACAGGTGGAGCAGACCCTGAAGAGATGGAGATATGCTCTAGGGAGAAGAGGAATGAAGGTCAGCAGGACTAAGACAGAATATATGTGTGTGAATGAGAGGGAGGATAGAGGAATGGTGAGGATGCAAGGAGTAGAGGTGGCAGAGGTGAATGAGTTTAAATACTATTTAAAAAATATGGGCGGTGCAGTGGTGCAGCGGTTAACATTGTCACCTCACAGCAAGAGGTTCACCGGTTCGATTCTCAGCTGGGGTGCCTTTTGTGTGGAGTTTGCATGTTCTCCCTGCGTTCGCGTGGGTTTTCTCCGGGTACTCCAGTTTCCTCCCACATTCCAAAGACATGCATCTGGAGCATTTCTCCCCGGGCCTCCACTGAAAACAGGCTCTGTGGAACCTAGTCAGACTTTCCCGGTCAACAAATGATAAATAAATAAAAAATAAAATAAAATAAACTTGGGGTCAATAGTTCAGAGTAATGGTGAGTGTGGAAGAGAGGTGAAGAAGACAGTACACGCAGGATGGAGTGGGTGGAGAACAGTGGCAGGAGTGATTTGTGACAGACGAGTACCTGTAAGAGTGAAAGGGAAGGTCTACAAGAGGATAGTGAGATCAGCTATGTTATATGGGTTGGAGACAGTGGAATTGACAAAAAGGCAGGAGTTTGAGCTGGATGTGGCAGAATTAAAGATGTTAAGATTTGCACTGGGTGTGACGAGGGTGGACAGGATTAGGAATAAGTATATTAGAGGGTCAGCTCAGGTTGGAAGGTTTGGAGACAAAGCCAGAGAGGCAAGATTACGTTGGTTTGGACATGTGCTGAGGAGGGATGCTGAGTATATTGGGAAAAAGATGCTAAGGATGAAGCTGCTAGGTAACAGGAAAAGAGGAAGGCCTAAGATAATGTTTATGGATGTGGTGAGAGTGGACATGCAGGTGGTTGGTGTGACAGAGCAAGATGCAGAGGACAGGAAGAAATGGAAACAGGTGATCTGCTGTGGCGACCCCTAATGGGAACAACCGAAAGAAGATGATGATGATTAATGTGTATCTAAAATTATAAATGTGATGCTGATTATATATTTAGACACTGTATTTATCAATATGTATTTCAACTTTACCTATGTATAACCTTACTACTTTTGGCTGTTTAATCAAGTTTTTTTTTTATGATACATGTCTCTTCTTGCCTTTAGTATCATGTCAAAGGTTTTACCCTGAGATTCATTTAGCTACATATATATATATATATATATATATATATATATATATATATATATATATGTATATATATATATATATACATTAGAGTTCAGAGACTCCACAGAACATAAAGAAAGTAGGAATGCTTAAAATTCACTCTTTTGTAAGGTCATTTGATCTTGCAGTTATAATGTATATGTATGGGGATGATATATGTGAGTGCAAGAAATTTTGATCCCTGTAAAAATGCTGCAGCAAAGTGTTGTTTGGTAACACCATTTCAGCAAATACTGTTTCACTGAAACAACATTAATCAGATATCATGATCCCCTTTTAGTGTGCCACCATGTTATTAGTCATAATGGATGCCTCCAAGAAGATGGATGCTAAGGTAGGAGATGCAAAGAAATAATGTAATCAAAACAAGAAATTGCTTTCCTTATGTTAGGTCTAAAACTTAAAGAATGGTGGTTACAGAATGGTTTCCGAACTATTTAAAACACTAACATGGCCAATAGAATTTTCAGTGAAAAAAAATACCATGAAGGGATTTACACTAGGTACATGACTAGATATCTGAGCAGCATCCTCACGAACACAAATGATTTTTGTTCATAAGTGAATTATATGTAACCAGAGTATATCTTCACTAGTAAATGTAATCATTGTTTGTGTCTACATTCCAAAGAGACTGAAGATGTTTTTTGTCCACAAGAGAAGGTGTTTTATGGTGGGAATACACACAATGTTTAGAAAAGTTTGAAATGGTGAAATTAATTAGCTATAAAGGTGTTTATTAATAATCTTGTTTGTTTCTTAAAAGTAATTGTTATTTGACTGATGGTTTGTTTCATTAACACATTCATTTTTCTGGTCCCACATTGGCCATCTTCAGTCTCCACCAATACTGTATTGACCCATTCGCTCCTCCTCTGGGCAACAGACAGTCCATTTGTTCAGCAGCCACATCAGCTGCCCTATGGCCTGTTCATTTGAGGGCAGGGGTAAAAGTCCTATGGCTCACTTGTCCTTTTTGGAGGTGATTTGATTTGAGAAGTAGGCCTTCATACGACTGAGGTGAATACCTGATAACCTATTCCATCTTCACGGAGGCTGGTGGCTTTCTTAATGCTGTTGCGTAGGGTGGTTTCGATGTGAGTTTCTTTGCATGAGTGCATAGCCCCCAACATATATGGACTCTTAGCAACCAGCCCAAACAGTTGCTACTTGCAATTCCTCAACATTGTCACTGGAGGCAGTAGTACAGTGGGTCACACCTACTCCATCCCACCAGGTTGGGTGAGCTGGCAATGGCTACTCACTCCCAGCCTGCCTTGCTTTAGTCCTGCCCTTAATCAATGCTACATTATCTGGATCATAGTCAGAGCTTTATCTGTATGGCACAGGGCCAGGCAAACTATAGATTTTCGTGGAAGTTTAAGAAACTTGGCCTCTACCAACAGCTTTCAATTTAGCCCCTCTCATAAAATGTTCTTGTTTCTGTCACATGATTTCTTGAAGTGCGTTACTGCTTTTGATCACATCATTTTATCACAGAGGTTGTTCTAATTATCCAGCAACTTTTTTATAAAAATGATATACCGTACTTTTATGTGAGCCCCCTACCTGTTTTCAGCTTGTGTTCCTTTTCTAATATATGTAGTTTTTAATTATGGTACCAAGCTTATAATCTCTTAAGGAACATTAACATTTCTAAAAGTATCCCTGTAGCCTCTTTTCTTCAAGACTGTATGTACAAAGCTGTGATAATCTTGATTGTGTAGTGAACAGCACGCAGTGGGGTCCGAATGATGATATGATAAAATCAGCAAGCAAAGGAGAATAGTTTTGCTGGAAATGAATTCATCCTTAAGTCTTGGTCAGTACCTTCATGATACAGACCCTGTTTTTTACAAAATCCCACCAAGGCGACACTGATATAAAGACTGTATTTTATATAGCATATTTCATGGACAGAAGTAGGTTAAAACATAAAAAGACAGCTGGGTGCACAAGTCCCAGGATAAAAAAGTGCCCAATCCTGGTAGGCGCACAAGTACCAGGACTGGAAAAAGGATAGTGTAGAATCCTCAAAATTCGGAAACATACCTCCAATGAGGTTAGACCAGGCTCAGGGGGAGAATAGCACCCCTGTTATATAAGGAAGCAGTAGTCCACAAAAACTGAACTGTAAGGATGATAAAGTGGACTATTAAGGATAAGAAAGAAATTATGTATTGTTACTATTATGCAAGAAGCCCAGAATTTCTGGACAGAAGATATACAAAAAGATTAGGAGAGAAAATAGAGGAAAGAAAGATACTTGCACAAGAAAAAACTGTCAAAAACTTCAAATGCAAATTTGTGTTCATTAATGCAACAGATTCATAAGAAACATTATATAGACCAAGAAACCTTGAGATGTTTGAAAAAAGAAACAACCGAGGAAGTGCAAGAATATAAAAAACAAAATCTAGAGATTTTTGAAAGGTATAAAAAATAAATATGGACATGGGAAAAAACGAGAGATCTGGTATGGCACAATCTATATATATATATATATATATATATATATATATATATATATATATATATATAAAGGAGAAAGCCAAATTAATCAGTACAAAAAAGCAGCCCCAGAGATATTTGAAACGAAATACAAGCAAAGGCTTCCATGTATGGAAAATGTGACAATACAAAAAATAAGCTCACAAAGGAGGAACATAGAACAAAATATTAGTAAAGTAGAAGTTAAAAAAAGAAGCAGAAGTTATGGAATGCCTACAAAGTGAAAGATTTAGTGTAGAAAGATGAAAACTCAGGTTATATCACACCATGATGGAATAATGAGTCCCCCAAGTAAGGAGAAAGTGGAGGAGCAGGAGACAACTGAAAAAGAAATATGGACATGGAAAAGAGTAAGAGAAATAGATTTATTACGCTGCAATATTTATGCAAAGGAAAAAAACAAAATTAATCAATACAAAAAGAGCAGCACCAAAGATATTTGAAGAGAAATACAAGTAAAGGCATCTGGATATGGAAAATTTTACAGTATAAAAATAAGAAAATAAAGACGGAAAATAGAAGGGAAAATTAGTAATAGAGAAGTTAAAGAAATATAAACTGAGGTTATGGATTACCTGCAAAGTGAAGGCTTTAGTGTAGAAAAGCTAACTCTGATAACACCACAGCAGGATAGAATAATGAATCCCCAAATTAAGGTTAAACCAATGGAGCATCTCATCAGTTGCCATGTGAAGATACTTTGGAGCCTTCCATAAAAAACTTGTGCAAAAGTTCAGTTGGAGTTTGACAGCAAGGAAATGAACGGTAACTCTGACACAGTCAATGTTGTGGAGTGATAGGCTAGTGAGTTCTCATATGAAAGAGCAATGGATGACACGGTATGAAATTGAAGATAATATGGCACAGGGAGCTGTTCCGGATCTTTCTATAGAATGCTGCAAGTGAAAATTCTACAAGTATGGCAAGTGTGAATGGCCAAAAAGCAAAAATCAATTAGAAAAAAACAGGCCAGCACTCCAAGGTGAAAAATATAAAATTTAATGTGGTCATGCAGTTCAAAGGTATGTGCTAAGCACAGACCCAGAAATTCAAACCAGTTTCTGAAAAAAAATGCCTTCTTCAGAGAAAATAACCAACCACATATAATACATACATTTAAATAGTGAGCCAGTTAGCAAACCTGAATCCGATTGGACATTTACAAATGTTCATTCAAACCTGGAGGGAATAACCCCCCCCCCACCGCCCAGTATTATAATCCAGCCATCCTCTTTTTTATTTAATATACCATGTGAAGTAATGCACAAAAAACCAAAGACAAGCAAAGAATAATCCACAACCTTGAAGAAAGGAACCAGAACTCTGCTAAAGTCCACAAGGCTGTATTTTTATTTCTGAAGTATTCCAAAAGTCACAGATAAAATCACACAAGCGCTTTCGCTCAGGCAATCCTGAGCTTTATCAAGTGAAAACAAATTGCAGTGTGCAGTAACCTCCATTAAATAGCCTGGCAATTATACAATTAATTAATTAGTAAATCTAGTACTAAGGTGCTCTGGTGCTTTAGAGTTGGGTGTTAAAAAAAGTTAGTCATTATATCAACTCAAAAAATGAAATGTTTGCAATAACATATGCACTTAAATAAAAATGACTAACCATAAAAAACATTTTAAAAGCCAGTTTCCTAGGTTTCAGAACATAAAAGTCTGAAGTCTGATTGGGGTTGTAGATTGTTAAAGAATATGCTTAAAGATGTGTTTAGATTGTCAGTGGATTGTTAAAAAATTGTTTTCATTATTACTTTACACTGATAAAAACATGCAATAAAATATGCGTGAGATATTTTTAATGCCCATCCATATAACATTTCATATAGAATTTGATTTATTAGTCGGAATCCTATAACCGTGGATGTTCAATAATTTAATATGCTGTGTGGAGATGCTGTGGTATCAAGGGGGTCAAGTGTGAGAGTTATAACCTAGCCCTCCTAAGCTTGAGGACCGGTTTAATGCTGATCATCCCATTCAGACCTGGTGGCTTCCTGCATTCAGTCTCAACTGCCATAATAGTTCACGGTAGCCCAAGGTGGATTCCCAGTCACCACCTCTTGCATCTGGCTCAACCTGTTCCAGAACTAGAAACTGGATTTTGGGCTCTGGGCAGGAGAGTGAGTGTTTGTAGAAGGCGTTGGTTTCCTTCTTCCTGGTCATGTCATAAAGATGCTCGTGAATCGTTTTCTTAATTCCCTCTCAGTTTTGCCCACATAGAAACTTTGACAGTTGGTGCACATCCCCAAGTATACGACCCCTCTAGAGGCACAGGTGTAAAATCCAGTGGGGTGCATCTTGTAGTTCCTAGACGGGAGGTATGGTGCTGTTTCTTTGGATATGGCATGACATTGGGCACAGGCACCACATTTGAATGTGCCCAGCCTTGGTTGTTTTACCTTAATCTTTTTTCTTTGATTTCTTTCAAATAATTCCTTTAAATTAGCCCCTCTTTTACGAACAAAACTGGGTTTAGGTGGTATGTAGTCCTTTAGTTCTTCAAAAAGGTTAAAACCGGCCAGTGATGTAAGATTGTTTCTTCCAATTCATAGGAATTTGATGAGTATGTGTGTGCAAAACTGTTAGTGTGAACAGTATCCTTGTTTTGTGTATTGTTGGTCACTGGTACAAACCCCCCCCCTAGTATTGGTTTGTAGAGGGAATGTCGTGCAGATTTTACCTCTGCTGCTAGAGTTAGAAATAGTTCCAGAGGGTAACCTCTCTCCAAGAAAAGGTTTTTCAAAAATTCCACCTCAGAATCAAAATCTTTCTCCGTACTGCATATTCTACTTGCTCTGATGAGCTGCCCTTAATGATCCCCTCTTTTGATATGGTGGGTGGGCACTTTCGAAGTGTAGCAAGGAGTTAGAAAATGTTGCCTTGCGATGTAGTTTGGAATGGAAAGTTTTCTGATTGTAGTCCTTGTAAAGAGTAATGTCCAGATAATGAAGTTCGTGCTGATCCACTGTGTGTGTGAATTGTAGGAAATTCGTTGTTGAATTGATGTGTGTAAGGAATTCAGATAGGTTCCCTTCAGAGCCAGACCATAAAATACAGATGTCGTCCAAATAACATCTGTAGAACAGAATGTGATCTTTCCATGGGGGTATTAAAACGAATGTATGCTCCCACATGTGCAATACTACATTTGCGTAGAAGGATGCACAAGATGCCCCCATGGCAACCCCCTTGCGTTGCCGGTATAATTCACCATTAAAAAAGATGAAGTTGTTGGACAAAACCATCTCCATCATTTCAGTAAGCAAGTTGGACATTTTGTTACTAAGGGTTGCCTTCTGGCCTAGAAATTGGGCAAACCATTCCAAACCTTTTGATGAGGGATGCTGGAAAACAGATCTTTGATGTCCACTGTGACCATTAAGGAGTCTGGGGAGTAGCAAGAGGTGGGAATGTCCCGGAGGAAGTGCCAAGAATCCTTGCAGACGTGGGACAATAAAGACGTGTATTCTTTGGTCATGTAATCAATAAATTTTCCCAGGGGCTCAGTCCCTCCACCTGCTCCTGATACAATCGGCCGGAATTGTAGTGGATTTATTCCTTTGTGGGTTTTAGGTATCCCAAAGATGACTGGTATTCTGGGCTTTTCCACATGTAAGTAGTTGTAGACCTTTTCATTGATGGCCTGTTGTAATAGAAGGTCACTAAGATAGTACTTAATCTCAGCAAAGGCTATATTGATCTCGTTTCGTGAAACCGTCTCGTATTGTTCGTCATTCTGCAACATAGTGTGCATGTGGGCTTCGTAGTCCTCTGAGAACATAAGGACAATTCTCCTCCTTTATCAGGTTTCATGACCCTGATTTTTTCTTCATGCAAGTGTTCAATAAAATTCATTTCTTGTTCAGAAAAATTTGGATGAAGTAGAATTTCTTGATTATTATATACTTTCCTGAAGTCATTCTCCACTAACTTTTCAAAAAAGAGGATTATTGGGTGTAGTGGGGGGTTAAAGAGACTTGTACGCGTTGGGCCTGCTGCATTAAGTGTTTGCCCTTTAAAAATCAAATTTAAGTTTAAAGCTCTGGTAAACATTTTTAAATCTATCAAAGCTTGTGTTAAATTCATGGGTTTAGTTGGGACAAAATGTAGCCCTCGGGTGAAAATATCAAAAGCATTTGTAGGAAGTTACATCACTGGCCGGTTTTAACCCTCTTTGAAGAACTAAAGGACTACATACCACCTAAACCCAGTTTTGTTCATAAAAGAGGGGCTAATTTAAAGGAATTATTTGAAAGAAATCAAAGAAAAAAGATTAAGGTAAAACAACCAAGGCTGGGCACATTCAAATGTGGTGCCTGTGCCCAATGTCATGCCATATCCAAAGAAACAGCACCATACCTCCCGTCTAGGAACTACAAGATGCACCCCACTGGATTTTACACCTGTGCCTCTAGAGGGGTCGTATACTTGGGGATGTGCACCAACTGTCAAAGTTTCTATGTGGGCAAAACTGAGAGGGAATTAAGAAAACGTATCTACGAGCATCTTTATGACATGACCAGGAAGAAGGAAACCAACGCCTTCTACAAACACTCACTCTCCTGCCCAGAGCCCAAAATCCAGTTTCTAGTTCTGGAACAGGTTGAGCCAGATGCAAGAGGTGGTGACTGGGAATCCACCTTGGGCTACCGTGAACTATTATGGCAGTTGAGACTGAATGCAGGGAAGCCACCAGGTCTGAATGGGATGATCAGCATTAAACCGGTCCTCAAGCTTAGGAGGGCTAGGTTATAACTCTCACACTTGACCCCCTTGATACCACAGCATCTCCACACAGCATATTAAATTGTTGAACATCCACTGTTATAGGATTCCGACTAATAAATCAAATTCTATATGAAATGTTATATGGATGGGCATTAAAAATATCTCACGCATATTTTATTGCATGTTTTTATCAGTGTAAAGTAATAATGAAAACAATTTTTTAACAATCCACTGACAATCTAAACACATCTTTAAGCATATTCTTTAACAATCTACAACCCCAATCAGACTTCAGACTTTTATGTTCTGAAACCTAGGAAACTGGCATTTTAAAATGTTTTTTATGGTTAGTCATTTTTATTTAAGTGCATATGTTATTGCAAACATTTCATTTTTTTGGGTTGATATAATGACTAACTTTTTTAACACCCAACTCTAAAGCACCACACCTTAGTAGTACTAGATTTACTAATTAATTAATTGTATAATTGCCAGGCTATTTAATGGAGGTTACTGCACACTGCAATTTGTTTTCACTTGATAAAGCTCAGGATTGCCTGAGCGAAAGCGCTTGTGTGATTTTATCTGTGACTTTTGGAATACTTCAGAAATAAAAATACAGCCTTGTGGACTTTAGCAGAGTTCCGGTTCCTTTCTTCAAGGTCGTGGATTATTCTTTAATATACCATGCCAACCAACTTTATTTATTCGATCATCCTCAATTCTGTCAATAATTATAAGCCTAAATTGTGCAGTAGGGTGCATAATAGAATGTTTATATAATGCATTAGACATCCTCTTATTTCTCATATCACTTGTGTGTTCAGAAATACGAATTCTCAAGGTACATGAGGTTTGTCCAACATAAAAAGCAGAACAAGTGCATGTAGCCAGGTAAATCACTCAGTCTGTGCTACAATTACACAAACACCTGATCTCATATACTTTAGAGGTATTTTTGCTCATAAATTGTTTAGATTTTGATACATATTTGCACAGCAAACAGTGGCCACAGGGGCAACACCCTGTGAGTCTTGCACCATCCAACATAACCTAATGTGCCTGATCATGATACAAATTATTTCTATTCTTAAAATCACTAAAGAAAGAACCCAATGTTTTCCCTCTCCGAAAAGAAAACAAATATTTAGATGTAAGAATGTCAGACAAGCTATCATCCACATGTAGAATGTCCCAATATTTTGAATAACTTCCATGGACATATTAGTATTGTGTGGCCAAAAGTGGTGACTAACCTAAGAGTTGTGTTACACTACCAATCCCTGTATTTATAATCTAGGACTGTGCGCCTTTCTTGTGTAGAAGCCCAATTGCTGGCCTGAGAAACACTTTCCCATTTATAACCATGTGCAGCTAACCTGTTAACTAGGTCTTGTTTATTATGTTCATAAGAATCATCAGAGGAGCAAACCTGACGCATATACAAAAATTGTGATTTTGGGATATTATGAATGATGTGTTGGGGATGAAAACTGCTAGCATGTAATAATGTGTTAAATTGTGGATATTTGCGATAAACTATACTACCTAGGGTATTATCCTCATTCTGTGAAATGGTTACATCCAAAAAAATAATCAAATTAGCAGGATGATGTAAAGTAAAATGAATCCCCCATTTATTATCATTCAAATAATCCACAAACTCCTGCAAATAAACAATACCTGACCTCCATACCCATCCAGCAATCATCCAAGTACCTGTGCCATATATCAATCTCCCCAAAAAATATACTGTGGTTCACATCATAAATAAGTTGCTCCTCCAGGTAGCCCATAAATAAATCTGCATAGATGAGGGCAAAAGAAGCCCCCATAGCTGTACCTTTAACTTGCCAATAACAGTCCCCATTGAAATAAAACACATTTTTTGTCAAAACATGTTCGGTAAGACATAGTAAGAAAGTATTGAAGCCAGGGGAGTATAATGACAACCAGGTGAGTCAATAAGCCAATGCCACTAGGCCTGCCCATTGGGGTCCAATGGGATATGTTAGTATATAAAGCTGTCACATCCAGTGTACACATAATCCACCCAGGCTCCATCTGTGTATCAGATATAATCTTAAAAAATTCAGCTGTATCCTGTAACCTAGATCTAACTGCACATAATAAAGGTTTCAAATATTTCCTTAGGAAAGCTGATAATGGTTCGGTAAGGGATCCCTTTCCTGAAACAAATGGTCTCCCTAGTGGTTTATATAAATCCTTATGTAACTTAGGTAAAAGATACAAATACTGATGTTGGGAATCCAGTACCATCAAATGAAAGACAACAGACTGATTGACAATGCCTTCCTCCAAAGCTAACTTAGGAAAGGCAGCAATCTCCTTTTTGAAATGAGTAGTAGGGTCTATGGGCATTTTCATAAAAAACATACAGTCTGATAATTGTCTTAAAGCTTCCTCAAGGTACAAAGACCAATCTATGACTACAATAGCTCCACCTTTGTCTGCCGGTATAATCACTAGATTTTTATTGGGTGTTCAAAGCATGTAACTCAATAGATGTCAAATTGTGTGGAGAAATTCTAAGCCCAGGCTCCCTATAATGTAGATCCTTAAGAACACACTGCTGGAAGGTAGCCAAATATTTGTTCATAGGGGGCATACATTGGGACTTGTGAACTCTAAAATCAGCAGATCCTTGAGAGAGGGAATCTCCACCAAAATGTAATTTTAAATTTAATAAATGACAAAAAGAAATAACATCATTAACCAAGACATCTTCAGGAACAAAAAAAAAAAAACAGGTACAAAATTTAGACCTTTGTTCAATAATTGTATTTCAACATTAGACAGCTTTACTGATAAAATATTGTGTGCATTACATGACTCATTTAAAAATGGTATTAGTAGTTGTAACAGTGTCTACATTTGGTGTTTGATCTATGCTTCATTCCACCCCTTCATCTTCTAACCCTAAAGAGTTACTCACAGTGCATTTCTTTGGGGCTGGTGAGCCCTGTCTGTGGTCATTCTCTCTGTCAGTAATGGAGGAAGAATCATTCCCCGAAGTCTCACTGGTATTGCCTACATTTTTCTTCAAAATAGACCTATTTTTCTTTCTCTTGTGAGATAAATGCAGTGGATCCTGGCTAGAGATTTTAATATGTTTATAATGTTCAAATGGCTTGCCTCTACTGTAATCCCCAACATCCCTATTGGATTGTTGGATTTTCTTCTCCTTAAGTTGTTTTCTGAGGACAGTGAGCTCCTTAGTAAGTTTTTGAAAACAAGCAACACAGAATGCTTGACCCTCATAAAGTTTAACTTGCTCACAGATTAGCATAACCTCCAATATCGACTTGACAATCGTGCATTCATAAAACACACTTAAATGTTCATCAAAATGCATGGAAACATTCTGTTGTGCTGTAGCCCATTCCTGTGACACTATCTCATCAATATTGCTCACTAGTGGTTGAATCCGAATACGTAACCCCTTTAGGGTTGCCAGTGTTTCATGTTAAAAATTCTGGACATGTACGTGAAAGCAAAATGTGTGTAATTTTTGTACCCCCGTCCATTCCCATGCAGCCATTCCAGTCTCCCCTTACTTGGCTATTTCTCCATTTCTTCCCAGTTGGCATAAACACTGTTCAAAACTTTCAGTGTGCATACTGTTTTCTGCTTTACTTCTACAATGATTACAGGGATTTGGATTTAATTTAAAACTTTTATTTCAAATTTTATAGCACAAACACTGATAAACATTTGCTAAACAAAGTAATACAGTCTCACAATAAAAACAAACTTGGCATTAAAACTTTTCTGCCTTTGAAACTCACGTTCCCTGAAACAGCATTGAAACCCACAGCCAAAGAAAATGCATCTGGCCATTGGTGGATTAAGTTTACCTTTGGGCTGTTTTCAAATCATAGGCTCCTTGCACACATTTGTAGGACCATGTAAAAGTTCTTTGATTCACCTTCCTGATTGTAATAAATTATAATATACAATTATCAAATTATATCCTTTGCATAATACAGCACCACTTATTAGAGCATGTTTTAAATGTATAGTTTTGAACATTTTCCCAGTAAGCAATGAAACAAATCATATGAACCAATAATGACAAAACTGCCTAGCTGAGAACATTTCAGCCATAAAAGTCCAGTGAAACTTTTGTCATTATAGTCCACCAATATCGGTCAATGTGCACAATCTCTGGAGAAGTAAAAGTCATCTGAATAATTCCACATTAAAGAGATCTGTAACCAATGAAAAGGTTGCAGCTACAAATTCAGTGCCCGCTGCCCTTGAAGAATAAATTGCCTATGTTACATTAAAAATGGTAAGCTGGTAATATTGCAATAAGGAATGGATGGCAAACTGAAAACAGGTTCATTAAGTCCCTAAGAAATACTGAAGTCTGAAGAAGTGCTTGATGGTTTAGATAAAAGATAATCTGCCATCCTGCAGAAAATCATGTTTAGCTACACTCTGAAATTCAACTCTGAGAAGCACAGTACTTACACAATTTAGTTTGTTTCAAACAAAACAAAGCAAACAAAAGAATTAAGTACAACAACCAAGCAGGATTCAGCACAATACATATAATGCAATTCTTTCATTTCATTTGTGTTACTTTCCATAAAATGCCCCAAATACCAAGCTTCTTTGCCAACTGTTGTCACAAAGTAATTCAAAAAAGCCTCTGCTAGAGAGGAATATTTTTCAGTGCAGAGTATTTACAATACAACACAGTTTCTGGTTCTGTAGCAGTGATGAAAGATAGCTTATTTTGGAGGGCTCTGCTGCTCTCCTAAAGCAGGAAAGTATATATTTCTAGATTTTTAATAAGCATCCAGAGATATTTAATGTAAACAATGTGCCAACTGAGATCTTAACACAATAATTCCTTCACCTTGAAAAACAAATAACAGACTTAAGGCAAATGTATGTACTAGCCATTTGTACAGCTCCCTAAATGCTAAAATTCTGTATGAAGCTGTCTGCCAGGCAATTAGTTAGCTTTTAGCAGTTCGCATAAGAATGAACAGAAGTTACAGAAATGTGATCAGGTATAGTAATATGCTGAACTCAAGTTTAATGCAGTCTGGGCAATGACAGCATCTCTGAAAAAACTTAGAGTAATACTATGCCTGGGTACTGCTTCATATTTACAGAAGAATGCCACTGTGCCAAGTGCTGAGCAATTCTGCACTTTTCAGCTTAACCTGCCCCTGAAAAAAAATAGCCATCTGTATAATGGATGTTAGCACAGGTATGAAGGGATTAAGAGGTGAACCTCTGTCTTCAAAAGCTAAACCCAAGTTAAAAGTATGTCAACACATAAATTATATTATACCACAGAAAGTCCAGAGCTGCAACAATAGCTTCTTAGTTCAGTTAGACCATATTTTTCACCCCATTATGTCAGATCTAGAACATTGGGCCTACTCAAAATGAACATCAAGAAAGTGACATGAAGGGGAACAACCCGGGTAGCCACATAGAAAAGCACACAAATACAGACATGTTAACCGTAGTATATGATGTCTGCATGTGAATTAGTCTGCTGAGTTAACAAGTTACACAGGTCAGTAAACTGGTCTGAGAATCTTTTCAGCCATGCCCCAGGCTAAATAAGCAGCTACAAAAGAATGTTGACAGTTGTATTACATACAGTGCATTTACAACTGGTTTAACATGCACAGAAATAAGCCTTATACCTAAAGTACAGAGCTATATAAGCAGCAATATACAATAGTTAAATTATGTACATTTATGGAAAAAATTCTTTACAATGTCATATGATAGCATGAGAATCGAGTTATGAAGTCAGCTTTGCCCCCTCTTGTACCACTTTAGTAACAGGGGCTAACCTTATAATGCTGCCCCTTTCTCCAACCTTTACCCTTCATCTTACCTTCAATAAATCCATCCCGCAACACTGCCACTACACAAGACACACTTGGACACACAAACAATACTATATCTTAGCACCTAATCTAACCCTGACTCTAACCCTAAAATACACAAACTCATACACAAATATATAACACCTATCCTTAACTCATTCCTGATCCTAACCCAGCCTCACATGCACATGCAGAAACACTCTCACCCTCCAACCTCACTTTTCTATATCGGCATTACATAGTATCAACATTTACATTACGTGGCTATCCATACCACTGACATTAAATCACACACCCAGTGTTTGTTGAAGAAATGGCATTCATCAAACCATGGGCATATACATGTGTATGTTTATAATATATATAATTGTCTGTCAGTATTTGATGCAACCAGATTTGATTAGTACAACAGCATCCTCAGGCTTGTCACACTTGTACTTTTGGATACATTACATTTGCATAGCACCAGTTACTAATATTTGTCAGAAGTCTGTGACTACATCTGTCACCAGAAATGAATTCACCCACAAAATGAAACATTTAAAAGACCCATTAAATGATTAAGTCCCCACCAATAATACTGAAATGCATAATCAAGTGCAACAAAAATATTCTACTTAATCACTTATTGAAAACATGAGTAAAACAGCATCATAAGTTAAAACAGTATCATAATTTAGTAGCCTTCTGTTTCAAGATATTTTTAATATTCATGGAGTCATTCAGACCTAGTATCTTTATTGCTTGCAACTTTAGCCACCAACATAGCTACTTAATATCCAGTAACAGTACTTTGAAATATTACAGTATAGCTCAGAATTCCACATTCTATTTCCTCTATATATGCAAATAGACTGTGGAATAAGTAGGTAAAACTGCATCATTTCAGAAGTACCTGAACCATATTTAAAACATGTTCGTTCGTGGTCCGCTGCACAGTTCAAATGTCTTTAAGAACTGAAATTCCATGTGTGCGAAAGACAAAGACATAAACAAGCAGTCGCACAGACACAGAATACTGTTTTCCTCTTCTGCGTCTGTGTGCGACTGGACACAAAGGGTGTTCTTAAAGAAAAACACCCTTAAAAAAATCATTTTTTTTTAAAATTAAATGAAAATGAATCTCCTGGCATTTTTTTAGGACAATATGCTGTTCTTTCCATTTTCAGGACAGTGTCCCTTAATTCTGGACAGTCCAGAGAAATTCTGAACAGTTGGCAACCCTAAACCCCTTAGGTGTAATATTTTTTATTTTGTAGGCTTTAAAAAGCTTAAAATGACAAACACTGGTATGCAGGGTCTTCCTAGAGCTAGTTAGTTTTCCAAAAGTATTGTTGCAAATAGTTCCAGGATTATTCTCAACCACCTCAGACGTACCCCCTATACTAGAACCTAATACAAACACCTGTAGATCATCAGCCGACAAGCCTTGTAATATAATCAAAAGATCCATCTTGGCCAATACCTAAACATATATCTGAGCTCTTAATAACACACACCAAACAACTACTATGAAACAAACAATGGGTCACAACACCTATAAATCCCCTGTAATCCAATAGTCTAAAAAGAAGACAGTCAAGAATTCCAACATATCTACGCTAATGCAAGAGCGCATACATGATTGCATTTCCATGCAGTTAGTAGAAAATCCAAAATATACATAGGTATACAATAATAGTGTTCATAAAGTTCAAAACACATGGAGAAATGCTCATGAAATCCAATCAAAAATATATACATTCACTAAACATATACAATATAGTCCTTGCTATTCTTTCTATAGAATGCCCACAGGAAATGGAGAACAAAGAATGTGCCCTCAGTTTAGAAGAAAATCTTCTAAGGGAAGAGCTGCTTGATTTAATAGAGATGGATAGACATATTAAGATCAATGAAAAAAATAAACTAGACAAAACCAATAAGACACAAAATTTTAGCAGTTTGATAAAGGAAATGAATACAGTAATCAGGACTGTTCATAGAAATTCATGTGATATAACAGAGGTAAATAGGATAGATTACTGTGCAGCTAAATTAATAACAGATAAAATCTAACCACAAAAACACAGGACAGTAAGAGAAAGGAATGGCAGAAATCAAATGACATCAGGGAAGCATCGATCAGAGAAAACTATAACGCAATTATGACAAGAAGTGTAACTGTTAGAAGAGTACAGAAGAGGGAACAGATCAACAAAAATACTCAAAAAGATAGTCATGATAAAAGCAATGCACATTATCAGAACCAATCAGGGTCTATCATACTTTATTGCAAAGAATAAACTAAAGTTATCAGCACAGGCAGAAAAAAATTAAAAGATATGCAGATACTGCAGACACTGTGAAAGTAGCAGACTCCAAATCCGACTTCAGACCAGTGACAAGTGGAGTACTACAGGGTTCAATCCTGGGTTCTGCCCTGTTTGGTATCTACTTCCCTGAAGTACAGGCTAACACAAAAGGACTTTGGCTAATGAAGTTCCCAGATGACTGCAAACTAGGAGCCATAATCGAAACTCCTAATGATGTGGACATCCTACAAAAGGGCCTCACGGAGACAGATGCCTGGTGTCAAAGCCATGGCCTCAAGCAAAAAGTGCATTGTCATCCCTTTTGGTAAAAACTCTGTACCCATGAGCTACCACATAAGTGGTAGTCTACTTAACACCAAAAGTGTGATAAGAGACTTTGAGACACAGGTGGACAGTAGTCTCTCCTTTGATAATCACATTGCCACAGTCATCAGGAAATCCTTCTACATGGCACACCTCATCACAAAAGGTTTCTAATCCAGGAAAAAACAGGTAATTGTTCCCCTCTACTCATCACTCATTAGACCCATTATAGAGTACAATGCCCCTTTTGGTATGTACCTCACAAGACATCTACAACAAATGGAAAGGCCACAGAAATACCTCACAAAGAGGATTACAGGCCTCAAACAGATGCCCTACGCAGACTGTCTCAAAAAACTCCAGCTTTACTCCATCGCATATCGCCTGCTCAGAGGCGATCTTTGCCTAACATACAACGCTATGTCAAATCCAGAGATGTTGGACATGCTCCACTTAAAGAATTTCCAATCCCTCTGAACTACATGCTCTAGGGACCTATACCTTGTCACCACAATAAACAGAACATGCTGGAGGGATAGATTCCTGTCCCAGAGACTTCCCATACTCTGGAATAAACTACCTATCTATGTCAAACAGAGCTCCTCATCAGCACTCTTTAAGAAAAAAAATCTTGATGATTGGATGGGAAATAGGAAATTCTCGCCAGGGATCACCTCTGTGGCTCTGCTTGACAGGGGCACAGGAAAATAATTTTCTTGGGTGGCGAAAGCCAGGGTACCTTTTTGGCTAGGCTTATATGGGCCCTAGGGCCAATAGACTAGTACCTACCTATGAACCTATTAACCTATAAATATTAACGAAAAGCACAAAATAAACAATATATTCATGACCCAAAACAGTTTTATAGAGAATTGCTAAACAAGTCAAAAGGAACTGAAATTCCACCAAAAATGAAGAAATAGACACATTTTGGAGAAATGTCTGTGAAGAACCCGTGGAAATTAACAAAGTTGCTAAATGAATACAAAGCGTAAAAGAAAGAACAAGAAGTTCAAATGTACAGGATATGAAATGGGATGAAGTAACAGCAAGAGAAGTTGAAACAAAATTAAGAAAAGGTCCTGACTGGACAGTTGCAGATGCAGTACCTAATGTCTGCCTAAAAGTATTAACATCTTTACATGAAGATTTATCCATGAGTAAGAACTATTTATATGCGCACCCTGAACAGACACCAACCTGGTAAACAACAGGAAAAATAATACTCCTTAAGAGTGAACTTGCAAGCTACCCTAAAAACTATAGACCAATAATTTGCCTTATAACAATGTATAAACTATATACTGGAACTGATGCTGATAGAGTTTATAGAAATTTAGAAGAAAACTCAATCATGGCAATTGGAGAAAAGGGTAATAAAACAAAGTCATATGGAACAAAGGATTATTTGTTGTTAAAGTCATAATGCAGAACTGTAAAAAGGGAATAATTTAAGTATGGCATGGATAGACTACGAAAAGCATTTGACAACATCCCACATTCATGCATAAAAGAGTACTTACAAATGTATAAGATATGTCCTACATGGATCAGTTACATTACAGCAGCTATGAAACAGTGGCAAACTACATGGCAGTTAAGTCATGATGAAGGACAATATATAAGACTGCCATATCCTGGGTATTATTGGTTAGGCTTGTAAAGACTCTTGAGCCTTTAGTCTAGTAACCACCTATGTACCTATGACAAATTATTATTTCAGGGATATAAATTCAAAGGGGGATATTTCAAGGTGACTGTCACCACTGCTCTTTTGTCTTGCCCTTATCTCATTAAGCTCTCTACTTAACAGTTTAAGTCATGGATTAAAGTTTCACTCCTAGAAAACAATAAAGTGTAAAGACTTATCTTCTTTTTTGTGGATGATTTAAAACTATATAGTTCATCTTATGAGGAACTGAAAGCCCACCTACAAGTGGTCAACACTTTCTTAGATGATGTAAGAATGTAATTTGGTCTTGATAAATGTGCAAAATGCAACCTTTAAAGCAGGAAAGTTGCAGCACCAGGAAAATATCAATCTGGGATAGGAGTATGAAATAAAAGAGGGAGTGTATAAATATTTGGGAACTGAAACATGAACAAGTGTGAATAAAACCTAGTAAGATATATCTTAGAAGACTTAAACTTAATATTGAAAACAGCCCTGACATCTATGAACAAAGTCCAAGCTATAAACCAGTTTGTTCTTCCTGTCCTAACTTACAGTTTTGGAGTGATTTATTGGCCCCAAAAGGTATTGGATCAGTTGGACAGAAAAACAAGAAAAATGTTTCATGCTTATTAAATGATTTATAAAAGTGAGTGCATACCAAGATTATATATTCCCTGTTCTGAAGGAGGTATGGGCCTCCTTGAATTTAATTACATGTATAGCTCTGCAATTGTGGGACTGCATACATATCTGCTGACCTCACAAGATCCAAACATAGTGAAAGTTTGAAAACATGAGGAGAATAAGTCTAAGATGACTTCCCTGGTTAGTTTAACGGAAGCATATCGGTGTCAAGCAGGAATGGTAATCAAACCAGAAGTAGATAAACATCAGGCAGCAACTGAATGTGCCAAAAAACAAAAGAAAGAATATAAGGTGAAGGACCAGATGAGAAGGCAAGAAATGTGGGAAATGCATAAATATAGTTGCAAGTATAGAAAACTCTTGAAACAATCTCATGTCAAACATGATCTAATGCAGGAATGGTTAAGGAGAGGTGAATTTAAACCAAAAGACAAAGGGTTATTATTGGCGGCCCAAGATAGCTGACTATGTACATGTTGGTTTACAAAGTCCATTGAAGATGTAGAAGAAACAGACAAAAGCAGGGTTTGTAAAACAAAGTTGGAAACAGTTGCACATCTTGTTGCTGAGTGTGATAAACTAGTGGCGGGAGGACTGAATACTGAGAGGCATAATAATGTGGCAAGACTGTTGCATTGGGGATTGTGCAAACATTACAATACTGAAGCAGCTGAGAACCATTGGAAACATGAGCCACACGGTATTATAGAAAATGATGAAGTTTATATTCACATGGGATCACCCATTACCAGCAGTTCAGAAAAGAGATCTTAGAAAACTAGATATAGTAGTTCAGGAAAAGAAGAGAAAAGTAGCATTGATAATTGAAATTGCGATACCTAGTGACTACAGTGTCTTACGTACAGAGAGACACAAAGTCCTAAAATACCAGGATTTATAGGCAGAAATGAGTGCAATGTGGAAGAAGGTTACCAGATAGTTCCAATAGTAGAAGGAGCTATGGGTCTTATAAAAAAACAAATTTGCAACCGTGTGACCCTGGGAACTATCGCCCCATTAGCCTGATGAGTCTGATATGCAAAGCTATGGAACGCATAATCATGGACCTAATAAACAAAGATATAGGGAATCTCCAAACTCTGAATGCCACACAGTTTGGTTTTGTGAAGGGTAGATCATACCTGCTCAACTTGGTCAACTTCTTTGAGTCAGTCACCAGAGCTGTGGATGAAGGCAAGGTGGTTCATACAGCCTACCTTGATCTGGCCAAGGCTTTTGATACCATTCCCCACTCAGGAATCATAGAAAAACTCACTAAGCTTGGCATCAACCCCTATATCACTAGGTGGGTTGCAAACTGGCTCACAGATAGAACTCACAGTGTGAAAGTAGCTGACTCCAAGTCAGACTGCCGATTAGTCACGAGTGGAGTCTCACAGGGTTCGGTCCTGGGTCCTCTCCTGTTTGTTATCTACTTCTCTGAAGTCCAGGCCAACATGAAGGGACTCTGGCTGACAAAGTTCTCAGACAATTGCAAGTTGGAAGCTATTATTAACTCCCCAAGTGATGTTGACATCCTACAGAATGGCCTCACTGTGACCAAAGACTGGTGTCAAAACCATGGCCTTAAGCGCAATGCCAAAAAATGTGTCATTTCCTTTGGGAAAAACCCAGTTCCCATGAATTACCACATTGATGGTAGTCCACTGAACACAGACGGTGTTATAAGAGATCTGGAAACACAGGTTGACAGCAAACTTTCTTTTGACCACCACATTGCCACTGTGGTCAGAAAGTCCTTCTATGTGGCACATCTCATTACTAAGGGTTTTGCATCCAGGAAGAAAGAGGTCATTGTCTCTCTCTACTCTTCCCTCAGTAGGCCAATCATCGAGTACAATACCCCATTTGGCATGTACCTCATTAGACACCTGCAACAACTGGAGAGGCAGCAAAAGTACCTCACAAAGAGGCTCCTAGGCAATAAACACTTGACATATATGGACAGACTCAAAAAACTCCAAATATTCTCTGTCTCATATCAACTACTTAGAGTGATCTCTGCTTGACTCATAAAGCCATGTCTGACCCAGCTCTGTTAAAAATGCTACATCTAAAGAAATCCCAATCCCTCCACACCACACAGAGACCTCAACCTCATTACCATAATTAACAGAACATGCTGGAGGGACAGGTTCATAACCCAGAGACTGCCCATACATGTCAAACAGAGCACCTCACTGACCCTCTTCAAGACAAATCTTGATGAGTGGATGGGAAACAGAAAATTCTCCCCGGAGATAACACCAGTGTCTCTACTGGACAGAGGCACTGGGAACTAAGGTTGTGTGGCACTATGCCAGGTTAATCCTATGGCTAGGCTTGTAAAGGCCCCAGGGCCATTAGCCTAGTACACACCTATGAACCTGTGAACCTATTGTTAGATATGTTACCGATCCATGTAACTCCATATGAATTGCAGAAGGAGTCATTTCTGGGCACATTGTAGGTGCTGCGAAGAGCACTTCTGGCTGACATCAAAGATTGAAACAATATTAATTTCATGAACTTAAATCATACTTTGACTTATGAATGGGGTTTACTTACGCCAAGGTATTAGTAACCTGAAAGATTTGGAGAATTTATTTTTCTTATTTTTAATATTTTTAATACTATTAACAACATTGTCTGTATTCTTTTTGTATCTTTGAAAGAAGAGGGCTTCAAAGATATGCATTGTATATTGCATGAAGACAAATCATATGTTGCATAATTTTGGTTATTCACTAGGTTAGGAGTACAATACTACCAATGCTCAGAGGAAAACTGCAAGGCTTTAAGACCTGACTTATGGAAGCTAGACTGCCATCATTTCTGCTAAATCCCCCATTAACATTTTGCTAGTCATCTAAGGTAACCTCTTTTGAGTCTTCTAAAACTAGTTTGTTTATCCAGATTTAATTATAATAAATTTGCTCTCAAGTGATTTGAATATACCTCTGATTACCAACTATCTATCCTAATATTATCCATAATTCTACCACTGTCAATCTACCAACAACTTTCCAAAAGTCTTATTCTATATCCTATATGCCATCTGATGCAAACAGAAAAGGAACAGAGAGCTCTTAAAAAGATCATGAAATGACTCCAATGTGCATCTGACAGATAAAGACGATGGCAACTGTTTCTGTATCTTATCACCTTTTTAGAGTTCAGATTCAGAGGATCATTGGAATTACAAAGCAGAAACATCTTGAGAGTAGTTGTGCCTCACTGATATTGATATCCACTCTAATCACATCCGTCATACTTCCAGAAGGAGCAAGCAAGTCAGGCCAGGCATGAATAAGCAGAAGCTGTGCCAGTTTCAATATTTCTTTTTAAGGATATGATGGCATCACTCACATTAACATACATGGACATTACTAGCCTCAGTGACTGGCAAGTTAAATATTTTGAATGAGTTAATACCTTGTTGACCTGAGCCTCTTTGTTGGAGGGGTGATAAGTTTCGGTCTAAGATTAGTCCTACTCTGCTGAGCAGTGATAACAAGAAGGGATGTCCAGGGGTTCTGTAATGCTGAAGTTATGGATGTTACTTAGTCTTCTGTAAGTGACAGATAATATCACTGTGACTTTTTGAGTATTGTTGGGCAGCTTATCTTTACAAGGCCAGTTCCATATATCTTCAAAATACTAATGAGGTCTGCTCTTTGGAATCAATGACCGTATGTTGGACCTGTTCCAAATTATGTTATCCACATAGGTTACACAGTTAATCTGAGCCTGATCTCAAAGCAGATCTTTAATATACAATAAGAATGTTACAGTGCACAGGAGTGAACCTTGTGGGACTCCTAGTGTTACATTCTCACTGTGAATTGCATTGCAAGATACAGTCACTTGGAATGTTCTATTTTTAAGATAGTTCTCAAACAGAATATCTATCTATCTATGTATTTATTTATTTAGTTATTTTTATTTACCAGGGTAGTGCATTGATCTCAGTGGACCATTTGCAGGTGCAGCCCAAATGACTGGCATTGCAGAAGAAATTACTAAAAAATATTTAAAGAAACAAGAATATGCTATAACACACACACACACACACACACACACACACACACACACACACACACACACACGCACACACACACACACACACACACATATATATATATATATATATATATATATATATATATATATATATATTTACAGATGCAAAAAATATGCCACCACATTTAGTTCAAGAAGCAGTTTACAATGTCAAAACAAGGATGAAAAAATGAAATTATGCTTAGAGCTTTATGGATGAGATGTAGCCATAATGGCTGGAGATGTCCAAGGGGGATAGGTTGTAATGAGTCTGACATTTTATGTGGCAATATATTGTGATCAAGAGTTTTAAAATCTCTCTTTACATCTAAACAGATGACTTCTGTAACTTCACCTTCCTCAGGGTTTGTAAAGATACAGTCTGTCTGTGAGTGCTAAAGTAAGTCTGGAATATATGCCATGTATCTGTGAGGATGCCACATTTAAGTAAGTAATCAAGAATTAGACTATACATATTTTTTATGTATTTAACTATCAAACACAAATAGGGTGAAAATTATTTTCAAAGAATGTGGAAATATATTTATCTAGGGAATGACCATTGTATGTTTAAAATCTATAAGGGAGGGGATTGCTGTAAGTCCTTTCATCCACCCATCCATCCATCCTTCTGTCCATCCATTCACCCACCTTTCCACCTGCACTCTCTTCTCATATTTATTGTAATGAGTGCCAGAGGAGTACTTAGAGTGCAGTTACATAACTGTAGAATTTTGGTGTATAAGGTGTGAAGTTGAGGATGGTAGCCTGTAGCCGTGTTTTTAAGGAATTTTTGTATCTCTTTTTTGGTAATGGCATTGAAAAAAATAGAAAGTCAGCAATCCTGTGAAGTGGCAACAATGCGAAGAACAACAGTTAGGAAAATGTCATACTGGTAGGTAATGGCAGACTGCTCATACACAGACTAACCTGAGAAATTATATTGTTTTGTAAGAGAACAAATAACATAGTTTCCTTTTTTAAATGCTAGTATATATTGAATTTATGTGTACAAGATGGTTGTTTTTTCATTCTCCCAAGCTTAATATTTGCTTTTCATTACTTGTTTGATATCAGGGGTAAGCCAAGGATAGTATCTAACTTTAATGCTTATTCTTTCTTAGAGGACAGTTTATCTGGAACAGGTGAGAGAAGATTACATAGAAAGGGGAAAGGACTGTTATGGAGACACTGCATTGATGGAAGGAACTCCAATCAGTTGTTATAGTTATGCAGAGAGTTCATTAGCAGTGGAATCAAAGATCTTTTGTATAAAAGAGAATTCCAGTGGCAGCTTAGATTAGTAGCCATGTTCCCCCCAGGTTTGAATGACTCCATATCTGTAACACCAGTACTAAAGGAGAAAGCAGACAGGTTGTAAAGTTTAGTTACAGGAACCCACGGTTGGACACAATACAGATATAGGCCTATATATATATATATATATATATATATATATATATATATATATATACATATATATCTATATATTTAGTACAGGCCAACACTAAGGGACTCTGGCTAACAAAGTTCGCAGATGACTGCAAACTAGGAGCCATTATTGAATCCCCAAATTATGTGGATACTCTACAAAAGGGCCTTACAGAAACAGATGCTTGGTGCCAGAGCCATGGGCTCAAGCTCAATGCCAAGAAATGTATAGTTATCCCCTTTGTGAAAAAACATGTACCCGTGAATTACCACATAGGTGTCAGTACACTAAACACTGAAAGTGTGATAAGAGACTTAGGGACACAGATGGACAGTGGTCTCACCTTCAGTAACCACGTTGCCACAACAGTTAGGAAATCCTTCTATGTGGCACACCTCATCACTAAGGGCTTTTCATCCAGAAAAAAGGAGGTCATTGTCCCACTGTACTCATCCCTCATTAGACCCTTTATAGAATACAATGCCCCATTTCGTATGTACCTCTCAAGACATCTGCAACAACTGGAAAGGCCACAGAAATACCTCACAAAAAGAATCACAGGCCTAAAGCAGATGCCCTATGCTGACCGCCTTAAAAAACTCCAGCTATACTCTGTCACATGTCATCTACTCAGAGGCGATCTCTGCTTGACATACAAGGCCATGTCAAACCCAGAGCTGCTGGACATGCTACACTTATAGAAATCCCAATCCCTCAGAGCCACACACTTCAGGGATCTAAACCTTGTCATCACAATAAATAAAACATGCTGGAGGAACAGGTTCCTGACCTAGGGACTCCACAGACACTGGAATAGCCTCCCCATACATGTCAAGCAGAGCGCCTCACTGGCCCTCTTCAAAAGGAACCTTGATGATTGGATGGGAGAAAGGAAATTCACTCCAGGGATCACGTCAATTGCCCTGCTAGACAGAGGTCCAGGAAGTAAATAGTGTGGGAAGAAATAGCCAGGAAATTGTTATGGCTTGGCTTGTATAGGCTCTAGGGCTGATAGCCTAGTACCAACCTATGAACCTATAATATATATATATATATATATATATATATATATATATATATATATATATATATATATACATATTAAAGGACAAACGGGAATGGTACTCTATACTTATTATTTTTTTACTTTAACAAAATATAAATAATGTTTTTAAAATGTTTTTATTAGCCAATATGCAAAGGGTTAATTTGTGCATTTTGAGAGTTGATTGATTGGAAGGGCATTCTTATTGATTGATTGGAAGGGCATTCTTATTGGTGGATTAGGGGCTAATTGGGATTTTTAGATTACATTAAAAGCTCTGGTTTGAATGTTTTTATGTATTCTGATGAAGTCCCCATTATGGTTTGGGATGAAAGCGCTTAATACATGGTTGTTTTACTAATTAAACATGGAATTTGTCATCAAGATGGACTACATTAACAAACAAGCTGGAGGGAACAGATCAACAAAGCTGCTGTATGCAAATGGTGTGGCATTACAGGCAGACTTTGAACAAGAATTTCTGGAAATGATAGGGGAATGGAGTGCAAAACTGAAGGCACATGGGATGAAACAGTACAGACAGGACAGTTGCCATGGTAGCAATGGAAGATGAAAATCGAGACAGAATAGAAAGTAGTGGAATGGGTTAATAGCTACAAATATCTGTAAGGAGGTGGTTGAGAAAAGGGGAAGTCTGAATGAGAAGTTCAAAGTTAGATTCAGATGGGCTGCAACCAACTGGCACAGAGTTTCCTGGGTAGTATGTGACAGATGGATGCCAAAGAGTCTGGAAAGTATAGTGTACAAACCAGTGGTGCGACCAGCACTATTACAGAAACCTTGGCAGTAAAGGCAGAGCAGGTGAAGAAGCTAGAGGTGATGGAGATGAAGTGCCTGAGATGGTTGGTAGGATGTACACTGTGGGACAGACAAAGGAAAGGACAACAAAGCAGAAGTAAAATTACCTCTAAATAACGAGAAGATGAAAGCGAATAGATTACTGTGGTTTGGGCACACGTGTGGAACAACAGAAGACAATCTGGTGTAGGAAGTTTGGGGCAGACAGAAAGAAGGCAAGAGGAAATGAGGGTCTCCTGCTAAGAAATGTTTGGACTGTGTGAGAGAAGGCCTGTGATAGTCAGGCATGACTGTTGAAAAAGGTAGGAGAGTGGTATTGCATCAAGAAAGATGGTGACGGTTGATGCAGTGCCCCGACCCAGTGTAATAAAATGGGGAAAAGCAGGTAAATGATAATAATAATGATGTCGTTGCTATGGGGCAAATATTATCAACCAATCAAAATCACTGCACGATGAGAATGCTACTCTATAATGGTTATGGCTCATGTTTCCAGTGCTTCTCAGCGACTTCTGTATTGTAGTGCTTGCAGAATTCCCAGTACAACAGTCTCATCACATTATTGTACTTTTCAGTTCCATCAGGCAGATCATTTCCCCTTACATTCACAATACAGTCAAGAATATCCCTTCTGTTTTGGTGGTTTTATTAATGCCTGATTTGTGTGAAAAACTCCAACGTCTATAATGCCTGATCTGCCATCAGTAAGGTCAGTCCTGCTATAGTTCCCACCTGACAATATTTTTTTCAGTCATGTTGTCATAATTACTCGACTTCACCTCTCGGTTCATTTGTTCTGTCCTCTGTCATGTGCCTTTGCCAGTTACAACAATTCTCCTGCCTCTTTCATCTTCCTTAGTAGCGTCCATATCTTTTTGAACATAATGCTTCTCTGATTTCCTATCTCCATTTGTAAGATGATAGTTTACTTTTCCTTCTTCCTGGTACCTCACCATCCTTTCGCTTTCTTCCCATCCATGCTCCGACTTTCAGTGTTTCTACCACCATATGCCCTGTGCTTTATAATTTATAACTCCTAATAAAATTCTCCACTTTTCAAGAAGCATATGCTTGTCTTCATTTTTCTTAAGTCTTACGCTCCTTGTCATGATACCATACACTCATTTTCATCCACCAAATGTATGCTTTCATCATTTAGTACTCTCAGCCTTTAATAATCTCCATATCCTGCTCTACTCTGTAGTTTGCTTTGCCATATCATTACCATACAGCCTGTATCCTTACCCAGCTACCACTTCTGCTTACCTGTAACCCCTCCACCTTGCTTGGGTTTCCTGATACATTGCTCTTGCCTCAGCCATGAGGGCTGCACATTTATACTCATAAAAGTGGCAGTAAGATACTATGAGATTACTTCATCTACCTGCTTATAACAGCCCACCTTAGGTAGCTGTACCGGTGTCTTTCATTGCATTTCTTCAGAATCACAGTGCAGTTCATATGCTTCTGTAGCTTAAGTTTCTTATTCTCATTCTGATAAAAATTCTTTAATGTATCTACTAATCTTACTGTGGAAAAGAAAGAGGGTGGGAGGATGACATAACGGTTAAGGTGTTTACCTTAAAGACACAAGGTGCAGGGTTTGACTCTCACATGAGATAGCTGGCTAGGCTTCAAATGGCCCAAAATGGCAGTTAGCCTAGTACTAATCTATGAGCCATCATCATTTCCTGATTAAACAGTGCTTCTTTTGCTTGCTTTCATGTCCGCTTCTACCCGAAATATTGTTTTTTTCTTCCAGGTGTAATACAATTGCATGTTCCTCTATCATCTTATACAATCATATCACATGTCCTCTGGTTTTCCTTAAAGCAGAAATGGTTAGGGTTCTCTACTGTCCCTTCATAACTCACATTCTTTGCTGCTGATCCATTCTAGACATTATTACTTGTATCACTCATTGAAATGGCACACACTGCTGGAAACTGAGACCAAACCAATGTTTAATAAAGCAGAAGTGCCCATTTTGTATCTCTGGATTCCACCCTTATACAAATGAACAAGAACATTTCACTTGCATTGGTGACTCTGTTTATACCCTATGCCCGAGGATTTAGGTTTCCAGATATAACACCCCCTCAGTACATTTTGTGACTGGTAGTTTTCACTTAATTTCCACCTATTTTCTAATGCACCAATAATCATTATTATCTGTCTGTAGCACCTTGCGATTGGGTGGATTAAAGTGAAGCTATGACTTTTCAGCAAAACCAACAGTCACCTGATATCCCTTTTAATGTTTACTCCTTTGCCTGTGACCCCATTCTTCCATTTTGGGTGCTGTCTTCACAGACCGTGATGCTTATTTCCATTTTATGAGTGAGGTCAGAAATGCGCACACTGACCAGATGTTAAAAGCAGAGCCAATCACTATGGAATTCTTCTAAGTCTTGCAGTTAACTCAGAGTATTAAGGCTATGAAGTTTTAATGATTTATGTAGTGCAGGGTTTGAGTCCATCATCTGCCTACTGTCTGTCCTTGAGCAAGTCATTTAACCAGACAGTGCCTTGAGGCAGTTGTAAATTTGGGCTAGACTCCTTAGTGGTTTCCTGGACCTCATGCCTAGTAACTTTGCATGAACCTAAGGAACATTTGAGCCCTCTGAGTGCTGTCCTCAAGTCATGAATAACTGGGTTAGAAGTGAACATACTCAACAGTGCTGAAACCAGGATAGATTCTTGAATAACTCTATTTCCTGCTTTCCTATTCGGGAAAAGCTGTTGTCTGCTTAATGAGAGCATTTTCTGTCAGAGATTAGCATAGTGAACAGTGCTGGGCCTAAAACAATTTCCTGAATGATTTTTTTTTTATTTTACTTTCTTTTTGTTTGAAACCTGAAGCCTCCATGAGAAATAACAAGAAATAAAAATGCTAACCAGAGTTCGACCAATGAACATTTCCTCCATAACTCCAGTGCTCTGCTCCTTTTCTGCTCTCTGAGAGATGCCTCCCTACCACAAGCAGGACCTTCTAAGTCAGAAACAAACATACAGACCAGTATTGGCATTAGAAGCAGAGGTGTGTCTAGGGTGGAGCAGAGGGGGCAGCTGGCTTGGATACATGGTGTTACTGGGCATATTTGGGAAATGCTTTTTGGCCTCAGTGCAGGACTGGCATACAGAAATAAATGCTGGTACTGCACATGTAGAGGATGCAGTCAATCTATCAACAGCCATTTATTCCACTGACAACAATTCTGAGAAATTGTGCCAACACACCTTCCAATTTTCACCAGATTGTTTTTTCATCTACTGGTAGTCAAAAAAACAGCTGTCAGTAAATTGACATGAATCACATTTGCAGTCAGGTCTGACACATTTCAGCACTTTGTGTATGGTACAAGCTATAGCAGAAGCAGGCTACTTAATATAGTTTAAAAAGCAGAAAACATGTTTGATATGCTCGGGTGCGAATTTCTGTGGAAGATACTGCAGCAAAGTAAAGTAGGGGAGAGATTAATATACAGGGTACATGCCAAATACCAAGCCCATAGAATTGGCAAACTCATAAATGACCTATATACACTTATGATGAAAGAACAGATGGTGGAAGTCACACAGAGGGAGACCTGGAAAAAGAATGTAGAGAGGGCAACAAGAGCAAAGAAAAGTCAGGAAGAGCTTAGAAAAGGAGTGAAGATGGCTCAGTGGAAGAAACTGAAGAGGTTTGTGAAGCAAAGGATCGAGCATGTCTATGGAGAGCTAAGGGAAATAAGGGCAAGGTAAAAGTAAGGAGGGTGAGAATGAATTGGGAAAAGGAAGAAGGATAGATGGGAGTTGCAGGACAGTGGAATGAGACAATAAAGACACCGTGCACTAAATACATGCATCAGGAGGTCAGACCCTAAGAATACTGCACAAAACATATCTAACCCCATTGAGACTAGTAAAGGAAAGCACAAAGCAGGATAGGAGAAGTTGGAGATGACAGGTGGAAGAGGCAAGAATGATGCACGTGCTCTGGGACTGTGGTTGGGCACAGGAAGTCAGGTGCAGAAGATTTTGGGAGATGTTTTAAAAAGAATCAGAGCATACTTTGGAATTCTGTATATGGGGTATAAAGAAAGAGGACTGCATCTGAGTAAAAAAGAGAAATGAACATTTTTAGTTAGCTGGGTACAGAAGTTAAAGTCATCATCACTCAGAATCAGAAGGAAATAAAAACAGTATGGAAGCACATATTACATAAGAGATTCCTCAACAAGGGAAGAAAATGTCAAAACTGTCCAGAATGAGAAAAGAAAAAACAAACAAAGGAAAGGAGTATTAGGAAAATGTAAGGCTGAAAAAACAAGGGGAGAAAATGGCAAAACTGTCTAGAATGAGAAAAGGAGGAGAAGGAGAAAAAACAAAAGAAAGGAGTATTAGTAAAATGTAAGGCTGAAAATCCTTCCAGGAGGAAGGAGAGGACAAACCATGGGGAAAAGAAAGTAGAGGGACAGAGATATAGAGGTGGATAGGAAATGGAACAGTCAGTCACTACTGAGATATAGTGCACCATGCATGAGGATTGCACTTGAAAGTAATACACTGTAGGGAGTTAATAAAGTTAAAAAGGGATACATTAAATGTTAGCAACAATCAATACAGTATAAATGAAAAGTCATAAACAGTCCATTTAACCAAAAAAAAAAAAAAAAAAAAAAAGATGACCATCATGGCCTTAATAACAGTTTTAGTCAATTTATTTTATTGATTTATTTATTTTGTTTTCCATTTGTTTACCAGGTTAGTCTGACTGGACACAAGGTGACTGTTTTTCAGTGGAGGCCCGGGGAGAAAAGCACCAAATACATAGTAAAAATTATAAAAAATAATACAAATAATAAAAAAATTATATAAACAAACTTATTCCTTTCTGATAAAGTCCTGCATTACATAGATAAATCTTTTCTAGGTACTGTTCAGCTCTGCAAACTCCAAGCAAAACATATGAGACTCAGAAGTAACATCCATGGAAAGTGTATCTTCACCTTTCTCTCAAAGTAAACACTCTGGGCCAAAATACAAATGCCAAAGACTAATGAAGATTAAACAGCCAGCCAACCTCCCAAAAAAAAACATTAAGGTAGTAATGCATGAAAAATAGGAATCGCTGTTGCAGTTGCAAATCAATAAAAATAGGCCACCCACGTTAATGAAACTACTAAGGGAAACTGGTAATTTTATTAACAGCAAAGTAAAAATCTCAGCAACAAACTAAAATCTAAATAAATATTCCATGTTGCAGGAGTAACAAATATACTACAAAGTTATACCATGCTGAAGAGCAAAGCTAAGTTTGAAAATTGAGCCACATTAGCATCCATAGGCAGCTATCCTCCGCCACCATCACTGGACTTCAGCAGGCTTTGTAAGCCATATGCTCTTTTAGCTATCAGTTTATGCTAAGTTTCCGTGCCTGAATCCCAGCTATCTTGTATTTGCTTGTTCAGTGCTCCTGGCTATCTTGGCATGACACTTGAATGAAATAAATAATTGCTGATATGCTAAGGAAGCAAGTTATTTTAACTGAATCTCTATTACAAGGGAAGATTAAAAAATTATCATTGCTATATTTGGAAGAAGATGGTGGTTGAATGAGATCTACTTGGAAAATATGTTAAGTACCGGGAAGGAAAGGGTGGACTGAAAGATAGACTCAGACCTGAAGAAGCTGTAAATAGAGTTGAGCTCTAAGAACATGGGATAGTCCCTTGTTTTTTTTTCAATTGTAGTTTTAAACTGATGTTAACAACAAACCAAAAATTCTTCAGAAATATTAACTACTTAGGCATGATTACTTCATAGGTAGTTACTAGGCTTATAGTATAGGAAACCATTGTGGAGCCTAGCCCAAATTCCCAGTTGCTTCTAAGCACTGTCTGGTTAGGTGACTTGCTCAAGGTCACAGAGTAAGTAAACGTGAGCTTGAGAGAATCAAACCCTGTACAGTTCACAGTCTTAACTTTAAATTAGTGCAAGCTCATTGTGCACTTGGTGTGGTGAGTATATCTGACAGAGATTCAGGGTGTGCGCTGTAGCCTCCATGAGGTGTATAATCAATGTGTTAAGACCCAATCTGTGAAGGTAAGTGTAAGACATCACATTTACATTTGTGTGTGTGTGTGTGTGTGTGTGTGTGTGTGTGTGTGTGTGTGTGTGTGTGTGTGTGTATCATATACAACATCCATCTTATTTTAAAAGTTTTAATTTGTTTATTTATTAATTATTGCTATCAAATACAATCAATGCAGCTGCATGCAATACATTACATGTGTATGTCATGGTCTATTTTTTCACACTGAACTGTTGCATGTGTTCAGAAGACATTTTCAATAGTTCAACCTTCATTACATGGAGATAGTTTAATCTCTGAAACAGTCCCCACATACCTGACTGGCTTAACTTAAGGTATAGTCTAGCTGTTGCTCCTGACATGACTGTTTACAATCAACAATGGGTTCTAATTTGGGGAATGTACTACCACCACTTCAACTACAGCTAAAGAGGCACCTTGAGGAGCAGGAGTCTCACTTTGACACTCTTGACTGTTACATTTCCCACAGTTCCTATTTTCTTACTAGAGGACTGGCTCTGGCATGTCTGTTTGCTCTTCTTTGTAAACATATCCCTTCTGTACAAATGTATGGGATTTATTTTATACAACTTTCCTTTTTCTCTCACATTACATAGGCGCTATAGTACCTCATTTCAGGTTTTTTTATTTTTGCACAAGGACATTTGCAATATGCTTTGCAAAGTTTTCTGGTCTGTTTCTACTTGAAATTTTTTATTATAGACTAGTTAGGGATTTGTTACATCTGTGAACTATTGGTAGCAGGTTATTTTCCCTATGAACATATTCATTTGGTGTTTTGCAAATGTTTTTTATCCAGACAGAGTTGATCTTTTTTTACTAAACCATGCCAATTAGCATCAACTTGCAAAACCAATTGGTTAATTCACATCACAGTGTTTAACACACTTGTTACTTTCTAATTAGACCTCCATTCCAAAGCTGCATATTTTTCTAATGGCATCCATGGAGGTATTGTTAAAGCAGAAAAATTAAGTAAAAATCTACAAGATACTGCATCATTCCTAGACAAGTGTGATGTCTTAGGCTTTTAGCATTTTATTTGCATAATTGCTCATATTTTCTATGATTCAGGTTTCAGATCCTCCGGTATTAGTATATGACCCATGCATGTCAGACTTGTTACCCTCATGTTTCATGTGTTATTACTTGGTTTAAAATGATGCTGTCATATTGTAACAGCTATATGATTCTCTTGTAAATTATTCCTTTTTCTGTCCCCAGTCAGATACACCACCATTTATGGTCACATTCAATCTGTCCAAAGATTATTAAACAAAGACTTTCCCTGGATGCAGAGTTTGGATTGCTGGCTACATTTCTGGGACACAGAGACCTGTGTAGGTTATATAAGACTTGGCTGGTGCAATGGGCATTGGTCACTCACTCATATTTGGCCTCTAATTGAAATCACCACAGAGTAGTGCAGCAGCAGGCTGGATGAGAGTCCATAAAAAGGACAACAAACTATTCGCTCTAGTTCATAAAAATGTGAGGTAAACTCCTTGGGATACAAGTAATATTAAAATGGGGACATATGTAAAAATATTGGGAGAGGGTACTACATAGTTTGAGAAGTGTGGGGTGTCTTTCTGCATTCTACACCTTTATATGAGTTATTATTAAGACTTTCACTATAATCATTACAAACAATAAATTATAAGGAAAGAATCTTATTATGGGTAATGTATACATTTCATTCATGTTGTATCTCCATCTTAACATAGCTTACAAAATAACACAGGGATTGTCATTCGCCCTGCGGGCAAAGGTGGTCCGGTGGTCATACTGGACTCAATTTATTATTATGAAAGCGTGTCTAACATGTTGTCTGATTTGAACATATATAAAGTAGTTCATTTGGGAGTGGTAACAGAAATGAAATGGCGTATTGATAATTGTCTATTTGAATGCTTATGCATGGGGTTAAGTAACCAGAGAATTTCTTGAATTTTTTAAAGTGGAAGAACTATTAGTGCCCCAAATGCATGGACTGCCAAAAATACATAAGAACCCCCTTCAACCTGTTTTTATACCTATAGTAACAGGCAGTGGTTGGTTGACCGAGCCTCTTTCGATCTTCCTAGATAAAGAATTATAAGTAGCTCTAAATGAAAGCCCTGTAGTATTGAGGGATGCCAAACACTTTTTGAGGGGCCTGTATGAAGTGACTTCAGGCCCTGACCAGCATTTGATTGATATTTTGATGACATTAGATGTTGTCTCTCTCTCTTTACATACATACCTAACCAGGAAGGTATCAGCATGACAAAAAAACAGTTTAACTATATGTGGTAAATTTGATCCAGGTCAGGTAGATTTACTTTGCCTTCTCTTGGAGTTGGTCCCAGAGTGTAACATGTTTATTTTTCAGGATAAATGTTATTGGCAAAAAACAGCAGTGGCTATGGGCACTAGTTGTGCCAATGCCTATTCCAACATGGTCATGATGGAGTGGGAATACTAACACATCTTAAAGGATTGTAACCCTCATATTGTCATATATTGACAGTTTGTCAATGATTTGTTTATTGGTTGGAAGGGAGATGAGCCGAGTTTGGATTTACTCTTTTGTTGTTTGAATAACTGCAGTCAGTTCCTCAAATTTACTCTGAGTAAATCCAAGATCAAGATAGACTTTTTGGATGTAACTGTGATAAGAAAAGAGACAGGGCTTTCTACGATGATGCACAGAAAAGATTGTTATAGACCTGCATATCTGCACAGGGAGAGTATGCATCCCCAGCATAGTTTTGCTAACGTAGTGAAAGAACAGGCTATAAGAACATCATGTTTGTCTTGTGATAATGTGGATTTTGAGGAGGCTTTACACAGGCTGAGAGATGAGTTCAGTGTCAGGGACTATGGTCAAGCTGAGATTGGCCATGCATATCAAGTAGTTGCTAGTGAGAGAGAAGGAAGGGCTAGGCCTTATTTTTCTAGACATTGGAGGGAGAGTGATGTAAGTGTAAAGAACAGTCAGGGGATACCTGTTGCATTGACTTATACCTCAGGTGTGAATAAGGTGAGGGAGGTCATCCAAAAAGATTGGCATATGCTCCACACAGATAATGGTTTGCATAACCTGGTTGATGATAGACCTAGATTTGTTTGCAAAAACAGGAAGACACTGAAACAACAACTCTGCTACCCTAGGCTATTTATTACTCCCAATGTATGTTATTTTGGTGCCTGTAAGTGTAAGGCATGTGCATTCTGTGATTACATAGATGAATCTAGGTATTTTAAACACCCTGAATCAGGCCACCTATGGCAACTCAAGGTAACAGCTGATTGTAATACTAAAAATGTAGTATATGCTGCACACTGTAAACCTTGTTTTAAATTGTATGTGGGTAAGACTAACTGGTGACTTAGGGAGAGGGTGAGAGACCACCTGTATTGCACTAGGAAGTGTTATGACTACAGCGCCCTGGCTAAACATACAATGCAAGCTGGTGGTGAACACACTTTCCTGTTTTAGGTTTTGCATGTAGTTCTTGAATCCCCAAAAAGGGGTGATTTATTCAATAGAACGGAGAGTACAGAATTACAATGGATTTTGAGACTTGGGGCACATGGGGGTTAGGGTTAAATGACCATGTACCTCTAAATCCTGTATTGAAATCTAGAAGTTTAAAGTGAAGTGTCTTCACCAGAGAATATTAGTGATACTGCTTTAAGTGTATAAGTGGCTAGGCACCCCCTCCCTTGATTGTTTTCATCTGATTGGATGCTAGATTCATTTTATTGTTTAAATATTGTGTATCTGTTTCAGCACTTTGTCTGATGAAGCAGTGTGGAACACTGCAAAAGCCCTTACTTTTCATCAGCATGGTGTTTTTACAACTGAATGCTGCCTTCTGTCCGTATCCATCTTTTTTGTGGATACTTGGGTTTTCCAGTGGAACATCTGCTGTCTGGGAATTGTTTTTCGACACTTTATGATTTCATTAAGGAAGTGTAAATGACAAACATTTCAGCACAAATTAATCTTTAGAGTAGTAAAGATATCAGGTCTATGATTGGATTTTACAAACCTCAATAAACACATTAAATATTAGTTTGCATCGGCTTAGCAATCAGTTTACAGTACCTCAGTAATCACTCAAGCAACACTTTGTTTATCTCGCTGTGTGCTTTTATATTCGGCTAAACAACTCTAAGTTGCTTAATTGTTGGGATATTTAGAGAAGTGTGGTAAGTATAACATTATGAAAAGGAAGTTTATGAACAACATTTAATATTTTCTTGGAAGAAGAAGATCTTTTAGTAGAGTGTATACACTATGGTTTTGCAATTATAATGCATGCCTGAACAGGTAATATTAGATTCCTGGAGATGTCACAAGGCTGATATTGGGGTAATACCTGGATATATTAGTAGGGTTTATTTTATGATACTGCTTTCTCCCATTCAGAATTAAGGGGTGAAATGCAATCAGTCTTGGTGCTCAGCAGGCATGTGCCAGAAAAGCATTCCTAATAAGTGTGAAACCCCCCTGCAGAATACACACACACAAACCCAAACACACACACACACACACACACACACGCGCGCGTGCGTGCGTGGACATGCACGCAAACACACACACACACATATAACACATACTACACATGTAATATATGCACACACGTGCACATGTACACATGAATACACACCATATGTGCATATGCACACACATACAAACACACAGATACAAACACACACACACACACACACACACACACACACACACACACACACACACACACACACACACACACACACACACACACACACACACACACACACACACACACACACACACACACATGCATCTACTTACCACAATATACCTGCATATAGCAGACAATACCTATGTTCATTTTATAGGCTTACAATTCACCTTTCTGCATGTCTTTGGGAAATTGATGTAAATTTGTAATCTGAGGAGAAACTATTTACATGAAGAGAGGGAGGATATGCATGGTCTGCACAGGGGGCATCTCTGCCTGGAACTGAACCAGTGACTCAGGCAATGTGAGGCAGTAATGCTAAATAGTACATCATTATGCTGTTTATTGTTCTAAATTATAAGCCTGGGTTTTTATTTTTCACAGTGATTAACAGAGAGATGCAATTTTAGCTGTCCGTGACAGCCTACAGGTAGAAGAGCAGTGATCCATAATCTATGACATATTGTGGAGCTCTTAAGTATCTTAGGGAGAATAACTTTAAAAATATCACTGGCATAAGCAGTTCCAAATGTTGTGATCCAATGTCTACCCAGAGACAGATGACAGCACTCACATTAAGGATCCAACAAAGCAAACTTTAAAATGAATGTGTTTGCTTTTTCTGAATATTGCATGCTTACTGTTATATGCGAAATTTAAGAGTCATGCCTCCTGTCTTGTCTCATAGACAAATTCAAACAAATTTTATGCATTGCTGGTATTTAGAAGTAATAATTTCAGAAGCACTGATGACAACATGTAAAGTATGTCCCCAAGTGACAGCTACCTGCTTCCCGAAGTCAGTGCCTCATATTTTTAGTTCTGTGAGCTATCTGTCACTATCCATACACACAGCAGGGGATGTCATTAAAGGATTCTGCGTCTGTGGCAACACAGATAAGCAGAAAAGGTTGCATAACCTGAAGGGAGGTGCCCTTAAATACATTATTAATCTGTTAGTATCTTTAAGTGAATAAGATTTTTCCTTTATACATAGAACACATGCAACAAACTTTTTTTAGTCACAAGCATCTGCCAATTAAAGGTCATTGCACAATCCTGCTGCTCGTCAAACTAAAAATACTAAGTAGCAATGAATTTGAAAGCAGTAGGGATAGCTGCCTGCTGGAAAATATATATATATTTGCTTAGCACTAATGCAACATGACTGAAACTATTAGCAGGTCAGAGTTAACTGAAAAAATCCCAGAAGTACTTACAATATGTTACAATTTCCATTCTATTGCCAGGCACTTGTAAGAATACTTGACAAATTTGTTCCATTTTCAGTTAAATTCTCCATTCATTTATATGGAAACCATCGTGATATAAGCTATACAGAAAACAACAAAGTGTAATGACTTCTCATCTTCTTTTTGTGGGTGATTTAAAACTATATTGTTCGTCAGATGGGGAACTGAAAGAAAAACTACAAATGATCAAAACTTTCTCAGAAGATATAAGAATGTCATTCGGTCTTGATAAATGTGCAAAAGCAACCTTTAAATATGGAAAGCTGCAGCACCAAGAAAATTTCAATCCAGGACAGTAATGTCATATAAAACAATTTGAGCAAAAGGGAGAGTATAAATATTTAAATATTTGGCAATTGGAGGATCAACAATAAAATATGAATAAATGTGAATAAAACTTACTAAGGAATATCTTAGAAGATTAAAATTAATATTGAAACCAATTCTGACATCTCTAGGAATAAAGTCCAGGCTATAAACCAGTTTGCTCTTCCTGTTCTAACTTACAGTTTTGGAGTGATTGACTGGGTCCAAAAGTTACTGGATCAGTTGGAAAGGAAAACAACAAAAATGCTTCATGCTTATCAAATGATTTATAAAACTCTGTGTATATCAAGATTATGTAGTCCCCATTCTGAAGGTGGCATGGGCCTCCTCAAAAAATGATTACATGTATAGATCTGTAATTATAGAACTGCATACATGTCCGCTAACCTCACAAGATCCAAACATTTGAAGGTCTTAAAACATGATGACAACTTGCAAAGTAAGTCTAAAATGACTTCCCTGCTTAGTTTAGCAGAAGCATATCAGTGTCGAGCGGGAATGCAAATCAAAACAGAAGTAGTAAAAATCAGGCAGCAACAGAATGTGCCCAAAAACAAAATAAGGTGGAGGATCAGATGAGAAAGTAAGAAATGTGGATAATGCATAATTATAAGTTGCAAGTACAGAAAACTACTCGAATAACCTCATGTCGATCAGGACATAACACAAGAATCGTTAAAGAAAACTACTCGAATAACCTCATGTCGATCAGGACATAACACAGGAATCGTTAAAGAAAACTACTCGAATAACCTCATGTCGATCAGGACATAACACAGGAATCGTTAAAGAAAACTACTCGAATAACCTCATGTCGATCAGGACATAACACAGGAATCGTTAAAGAAAACTACTCGAATAACCTCATGTCGATCAGGACATAACACAGGAATCGTTAAAGAAAACTACTCGAATAACCTCATGTCGATCAGGACATAACACAGGAATCGTTAAAGAAAACTACTCGAATAACCTCATGTCGATCAGCACATAACACAGGAATCATTAAAGAAAACTACTCGAATAACCTCATGTCGATCAGGACATAACACAGGAATCGTTAAAGAAAACTACTCGAATAACCTCATGTCGATCAGGACATAACACAGGAATCGTTAAAGAAAACTACTCGAATAACCTCATGTCGATCAGGACATAACACAGGAATCGTTAAAGAAAACTACTCAAATAACCTCATGTCGATCAGGACATAACACAGGAATCGTTAAAGAGAAGTGAATTTAAACCAGGAGATTAAAGGTTAATATTGGCAGCCCGAGATAGTAGACCACATATACACTGGTTTACAAAGTCCACTGAATATGTGGGAGAAATGCAGGTTTTGTAAAACAGAATTGGCAACAGTTGCAAACCTCATTGCTGGTTGTGATATACTAATGGCAGAAGGATTGCATACTGAAAGGCATAATAATGTGGCAAGACTGTTGCACTGGGATTTCTTCAAACATTATAATACTGAAGCAGCTGAGAACCATTGGAAACATGATCCACAAAGCATGGAAAGGTCCAATAAAGAGACGAAAAACAGAGGTAAAAGTATTTATAACCTAAGAGAGTAAGGAATTACTGAAGTATTTGTGAACTAGTATAAAATATGAAGTGTACTACCTTGGAATTATTGATGTAGAAAGAACCAGCTGTCACAGTGAATGCACAACAATTTGTACTAGTGTTTATGCTAACAACATTCTGCATGTGCTCCTTAATTTAAATGTATAAAGAACTAATACAATGTTTCATGCTTCAAGAGTACAGTAATGCCTATATTTCATGTAAATGATAAACACCCGACACAACAACATTAACTTGTGGATTTAAAGCTTTACTGTGAAGCCCAATGGTTGGTGAAACGTAAAATAAAATAACTTTTCCTGACATTCAGAAATTCAACCATTTCAGAGATGCATTATTGTACCAGAAAGTCTGCTCAGATGACGGAGACTGCATGCCTTGTACAGAGTAACAGCAGGCTCTACATGATGGATGGTATTACATATGTTCTCTTTTGCAAGGCCTGTGTTGCTGTACAGATTGAATAATTTTTTTTCCTGATGCCTTGCAAATATACAGAACCCATATAGCCAATGACCTTCATGACTAAAAGAAGCAGTATACATTTAGTGCAGAAGTGATGCATATGTTACAAAGCCAGCAACATCTGCTTTTCAGGCTCCTGCTGTGTTGAATATTATGTTTCTTTTTCATTCCTATTTTATTAGTGGTTATAGTTCTGAGAAGACTAGATTGCACTTTTTTTATTTTAAGTGCTATTGCATGCAAAAAGAGTGCAATAAGAGATTAAATTCAGTGAAAGAAATAATAAAGTACATTGATTTGGTAGAATTAAAATTAAAGAACCAGCCAATAAAGATAATTATGCATCATGCAAATGCACTTATACATACACACACACACACACACACACACACACACACACACACACACACACACACACACATGCATGCACATACATATGCTCAGAGACAAACACACACACACACATATATGAATTTTGGATTTTAATGGAATTCAAAAAACTGTCTAGAACAGTATTAAGCAGAGCTCTAACATCAACTTTGTTTTCTTAGAACAACAAATGAAAATCTTGTTAGCCTACATGAATTCAGCTTGAATTATTGCTCATTCTTCTAGACAGAAAAAATAGTGTGAAACGTTAAAGCAAACAGAATTCAGGCGGTCACTTATAGGTAGAAATACTGCATTGCATGAGATTTTCCATCTGATAAGATACTCTGCATATATCATGATAGACATACCATTTTTAACAATTATGCTGTCTCATAGACAGCAGAACATCTTGAAAACTGCTCCTGCCTTTGATTCCTTTTAGATTCCAGTCCATATTTATATAATAGCAAACAAATAGTGCCTTCCAAACCAGCTGCTGGAGGTAAATCCCCCTTTTTTTGTGCTGAAAGCCGTGAGTTTTTAGACTACTGAGGTTTTTTATATAATACAGGACACATAAGGTATGGGATTGACCTTTCTTGTACTAGGTTTGATTAAGCTACATGTGAGAGTACTCCACTTACTGGAACACCATTAAATATTTAGTTATGACAATAAAAGTAGGGGTTTTCATACTTGTTAATGCGGCAAAATAGTGTGCTATCAGTATCTTAAAATACAAATGGTTGCAAAATGCTGATTATTTTAACAAATTTAAGCTCACTGTGACATTTAAGGTTTTTAGAAAGTTTTGTGTGAAGAGGAGAGAGGTATAAACGCAGAAGTACACTTAGCTAACTATTGAAGAAATATCCCGCAATAACGGTAATCTTTGGTTTTCTTCCACTGGAGAACCTGGCTGTTTGAAAATGTCGACTATCAGAAAAAAACTGAATGCTTTAATGGAAAAATATTGATTGTTGCATCATTACTAGTGTGGCTTTATCTAATGAAACAGTAGATAAAGACAATGATTCTTTTATGTTAACTGTTGCTCTATTGCAAGAAAAAAATAAAAACAATTAGCAAAAAAAAAAAATAATAATAATAAACTCAAAGAACTGGAAAATGCTGTTCAGAACCACACGTGAAACAGCACTGAAAATCAAAAAATATATTTAACTAATGAAAAAATAACATTTACACCTGAACAAACAACTAAAACTCATTGATGCATAGTACTCAACTTACTTTGAATGTACAAGAAAATAAAAAAAAAACCTCCTGTCTGTTTACAATCCTAGCAAATCCTCTGAGCATTGTCTGTACTCATATAAGGTTGCTAAGGCCTGGAAGTCCTTACCTCTGCCCATCAAGTCTATACCCTCCTGCCCATCTTTCAACACTACTCTAAAAGACTTTCTAGCTAAAATCTGTCTCTGTTTTTGCTCAAAACCAGGATAAACTGTATCCATAAATGGGAACAAGTACATTTCATTCCTTATACCTCCTTATACTCACTTCTTCACTTACTTTTTTACTGCTATCTAATTCTCTTCCCTGGCTTTCTAAATATACTACAGCACTGTTTTTCACTCACTTCATATTGCAATTCTTATTTGCATTAGACTAACTTACCTTTAATTCCTCTATAGATTCATAGGCTCATAGATAGGTTCATAGCTTCATAGGTAGGTACTAGGCTGTCAGCCCTAGGGCTTATACAAGCCTAGCCAAAAGGTACCCTGGCTTTTGCCACCCAAGAACATTATTTTCCTGTGCCCCTGTCAAGCAGAGCCACAGAGGTGATCCCGGGGGTGAATTTCCTATTTCCCATCCAATCATCAAGATTTTTCTTGAAGAGTGCTAATGAGGAGCTTTGTTTGATATAGGTTCATAGGTAAACTGTCTAAAATTTCTTTAAATAAATATTAAATGATTGCCATATACCTTGTATCGATTCTTAACCAATGTTTATTATATTATGTTGAATTTGTTATAATTAAATAAACTGCAGATGTTTTTTTTTATTTTTGAAGATCGTAAAATCATTGTTCTTAAAATGTTTTGTGATAATTTGGAGCTTTTCTCCCTGGAAAAGCACTGAAAATAGGTTTCTACCCATTCAGTCTTTCCTAGTAATCAAATGTCAATAAATAAATAAATACATACATACATATATACATGTTATCTTTTGCTCTCACCTAGTCATTTGATTCCAGTCTTTCTATTGCATTTTATTTTAAATATGAATTTAAAATATTGTTTGCTTAATGATTCTTCAAAGCATAAAGGGAAGCAGTGAATGCCAAATTAATATCTGTAGCAGTGGCTAATGGAATATGATCACTACCTGTGGGAACTGAGGACTACTGCATTCCAACCTTGTATAATAGATTAAACACACGTAAGCCTTCATTTTCTTGTGTAGGTCTAAGTACAAAAGAACATTAGTATTACCATTATAACATTAATATACCTGACAATTAAAAAGATTTTCATACACTGAGTATCACTAAGTCTTTTGATTTTTTTAGATTATTATTTAGTGCATAACAGTGGGTTTCTTCCTGGTGCTCTGGTTTCCTCCAACATCCCAAAGACATGCTGTAGGTGGATTGGACACACTAAATTGGCCCTAGGCATGAGTGTGTGCATGTGTGTGCCTTCTGTGGAAGTTTGGGTGCTGGGCTGGCAACTTGACACTGTAAAACTCCACTGCCAATCATGAGCGGGCGGTGATCTACTGTGGCGACCTCTAACCGTGAAAAGCCGAAAGAAGAAGAAGAAGATTGTTTAGTGCATGACAGTAACGCTCTGAGGTTCTAATGGGTACTGTCCTGCAGTGTTGAGTTTGATTTCCTGAGACTCCAATATTAAAAATCATGGCCTGATATGTAACTTACCAATGCAATGATTTTCAGTTGCTGTTGAAAAGAAGTACTTGTGATCCCTCGTCTTACTTGGAGAAAAAAATGAATAAAGTAGAAAGTAAATAAATAGAAGAGAGTCTTACTGTTACAACAAAAAATAAGTGAAAGAAAATGAGAAATGCTGACTCATAAAATTATATTAACAATAGATAATTTGATATAAATGTATAACAAATCACTGTATATGAAAAATGTCAACATTTCATGAACAGACTTTCAAGGTTTCTAAGCTATCATCTTTACAAAGTGGATGTAGCAGTTTATGATTCAGAAAACCACAGACATGTCCCTTGTGGTAGTGTTTGATGTTATACAAAACTCCTAGGAATTATTATAGATAACAACCTCAAGTTTGAAAGTTTAAACACAAACGAAAAACTGTTGAACTAGAAGAAACGTATCAACGAACAAGAACGCTATGAGAGACTACTTCATAAAATAAACAGGCATTTATTGACTCCAAGTTAAATGTTAGCGCTTTCGGCTAAATCAAATATTTAGCCTTCCTCAGACAAACAGCAGAACAGGAAAACACATTTCTTGAAATACATTCATGAAACCAATTAAAATAAAGTGCATTTTTCAATTTTATGTAACTAAGGTTACCTTAAAGCGGAATGATCCATTGCATGTGTAAATCTTAAATAGAGGTGGAATTCCTCTATGTACAATACAACGGAATAACAAATTATACTTTGTTGCAGGTAACTCTGTTTGTAAAACTATTTACGCAGATGTTAAATTCCATACCTGCTGAGTTACCTCATCATATAACTTGCTTCGTACATGTGTGATGTTCAAAATGTTATGAAACACTGGTTAAAAAGTTAAAAAGTGTTTATATATATATCTTTTCAATTAATTTGTGAAAATATATTTCCACATATATAAAAAATTAAAAATACTAATTTGTTTCGCCCGTCTAATTCATGTACAGGACTCATAGAGTGATACAACCTTACATTAATACATTCAGTTAGGAAATATTTGATGTTAAATCTGTTCCTAAACTAAGCCTGAAAAACATCTCCTAAGTGTGTTATCTGTTGTAACATCTGCGTAAATAGTTTTACAAACAGAGTTACCTGCAACAAAGTATAATTTGTTATTCCGTTGTATTGTACATAGAGGAATTCCACCTCTATTTAAGATTTACACATGCAATGGATCATTCCGCTTTAAGGTAACCTTAGTTACATAAAATTGAAAAATGCACTTTATTTTAATTGGTTTCATGAATGTATTTCAAGAAATGTGTTTTCCTGTTCTGCTGTTTGTCTGAGGAAGGCTAAAAGTTTGAAAGTTTGATGTGCACGTCAACAAAACAATCAAAACCATTAATAGAAAACCGGGCTCGCTATATAGGATAAAGTCATTCCTTACCCCACATGCTAGGACTTCCATTGCCCACTCCCATCTACTCTCTACACTCTACTATGCTTCCCCTTTACTTGCCAACCTAAGTAAAACTGATCTTAACAAACTCTCTATCTGCTATAATAACATAGCTAGATTTGCCACTGGTCTACTCTAGAGAACGCATCATTGTAAAAATCTAAATTACCTCGGATGGCTAGAGCTACCCAGGCAGATTCAGTATAATCAACGTATTGTGGCTCACAAAGCACTTAACCAACCAGAAAATACACCTGCACTGAAAAACATCATCTATCCCCACTCCAACGACAGATCACTCCAGTCATCTAATAGACTGGTAGTGCAAACTATCAAATCCGACAACTCAGCCAGTGACTCCCTGTTTGCCAACTCTGCTGACAAAATTTGGAACTCACTTCTTGCTAGCATTACCCTAGATACCACCCTATCGCAATTAAAAAAAGCTCTCAAGGAGTATTTCATGTCTCAGTGGATATGTCTCTGCTCCAAGCCTGACTAAATCTTTATTCATACAGGTGTACTAAAACTATGTCTGTAAATGGAACTCAAATATATTTTTATTTGTTATGCCAGATTAGAAGCTGGTTAGACTGTATAAATTTAACTGTGACTGTAAAGTGTGCTTTATTTGTATAATGTTATTATGACTCCTGTTTTATCTGTACATTATGAAGATTGTAAATGTAATCACCTTTGGAGCTTTTCTCCCCGGGCCTCCGCTGAAAATGGACATGTATCCAATTGGACTATCCCAGCCAACAAATGTAAAATAAATAAAATAAAATAAAATATATCCAATTGTTATTATTTTTATTTCTATGTCCAGTATTTGAGGCAGGAATATGTATTAATGGTGCATTCTGTTTTGCACAATTGTTTATAACACTTAACCTCGTGAATTCCAGGTTGTGAACATGATATATTTGTATATGCCTTTTGCTTCTTTTTGATCTAAACATATGCACACAATGGATAATTCATGCAAACTGTACAATTTCTTTAATATTATTTCTGTGGGGTGACTTGCTCCCTCTTAACTCTTGTCTAGTTCTTAAGGGGGAGGAGCTTAAGTGTCATTGTGTCTCCTTAGAAACAGTAATACAGGAAATATATCCGTTTATAGAAAATATGAATTATTACTAAAGTGTAGTTAAATAAAAAAATTGTATTAAATGTCAACAATGTCATGACCACTCTTTTGACCAAATGGCAAGTGCTATGTCAGAGAGCAACTATTACACAGTTGGTGTATAGTTTTTTTTGATTTATGTTGAGCACATGTTCCAGTGTTGTTACAAATGATTCTAGTTTCTGACATTCTCCCAGTTATACACTGGGTTATATACATACTGGTAAATATGAAGCCTAGTAGATACTGTGAGTCCATTATGGGATAATTGTTAGGTTATTTGTCATTTTGCAAAGCAAAGTACATATCACGAGGAGACATCATTGTACTTATCAAGCCTACTTAGCAACACAAGCTAATCATTCTAACTTTGGTAGCTAAAGACCCCATATTGCTTCAATTTCAGTTTTTCAGTTCTGATACTTTGTTCTATTATATGCTGCCCTTAGTGGCAGAAATGATATCTTCCTTTTGTTTCAGACTTGTTATGTTTTTAAGTGGGCATGTATGTGTGAATTTTGTAGAGGATGAACTATTTGGTTCTCTGTCAGTGGAATACAGGATGAATATTTTCATATGCAGGGTCATAATAACATAAGTAACTTTTTTTTTCTTTAAACAGAACAATATTTAAGATAGTTAGTATAAAAGAGTAACAAACTGTACTGAAAGAAATGAAAATGAAAAAAAGCTTCAGAAAACTACCTACTTTAATAAATGATGTTGCCTTTAAAGGAGATATCGGCCTAGTATAACAAACTTTCAAGGTTTGTAATCTGCTATTCATGCTGCAAAGTGTTGCGCATAATAAAATGCAACAAATGTTACTTGATGTACTTGCAGAGAGGGAGAAAGGGCATGTAAATTATGCACCTTGCATTCTGTGCTATGAGCAAATCTTTCTAGATCCTTTGCTAGTTTTTAATATAAACAGTTAACTATTAAGATATTACTGTGTCTGCTCTAACCTCCTTCCATTACTTTTCCCCTGGTTTATTTTTTTTCCTTTTTCTTCTTCTGTATCCACTAATTTCCAATCTCCTGTCTCACGTTATACTTCTACTTTATTACCACACTCAGTGTAATTGGGTGACCATTTAAAGAGAGCAAATGGCCTATAGTCTAGATTTACATATACTAAACCTGAACTTGCCATTTCTTGGGATATTCTCCTTCTCTGAAATATGACGATCTTGGAGTTTGTATGTATGTGTTCCTGGTGTGTTGTGGACTTGTCCCCCACAATAAGGGGATGCACTTGGGAAATTGTCCCGCAAAAACAAGTTTAAAGGTGAGAAATGATGTTTGATATTTACTCTACTCCTGCATATTCAGTGCTTCTTCAGTATCTCAGGACTCACCAGTTCAAGTCTAGAGATTTCATTAGGGATCTTTGTAATTCCAATGTTCTAGTCTTCCTACTCTCCTGTTTTTCTCTTACACACTTCTGTTACCCTCCTTGTCCCCTTCTTTTATAGCCATAGTCTTCATCTTTCTCCACAGTCTTCATCTTTCCTTTCCCATAATGCCTAGTTTGCATGGAAACAATTTCCTTCTGTTTTTTTTACATTTGTACATCTAATATTCCTAGCGATCAACTATGCTGGATTTATAACTATATTCCTATCCCCCTGTCAGTAGGTAAGCTTTGTATATTTACATTTCACTTATATTTATCAGAAGATTGTCTTCTTTACCGGTGGCACATCTGGTACTCTTGTATAGGCAAATGTTATTAACTTGTATTTATAGTTGCAGTAAAGTAGGCATATACCGTACTGCTGATAATGCTTTTGTTTGTATCATAAATTCACGATGCACCAAAGGTCAAAGTGCAGTCACCACGCTGCAAATATTGGGTTTGTGCATTTCTTCAACTGCTGATTATGTGTATTTCAACACATATAATTATGTTTTGTATAGTTAAAGATGGTATAGGCAGCAAGCACAGCACTGCTCTCTTCATAAAGGCACTTTTATTTATGTAAATGTAACATCAGATAGATTTCTCCACAACAAGAATTGTTAACACAGAGACAGGTGCAAAACTAAAATGCTTCATTCAGCAGTCCCACCTTGGTTATGAAAATAATAATTCGGTTTAATAGCCACTCCAGCAGCGGCTATTTTCAAAGATGTTAATCAATGGTCACAATCTTACCTTTATACACAGGTAATAGTATTTCATTTAGTCAGAACAGAGCAATTAAAAAAGTCACAGTTGACAGGTTTTCCCTTGGTGAATAACAAACATTATGAAACCAAGATAGGAGTAATTATTCTTTCTCTGTCTCTCCCTTTCTCTCTCAATGTTTCTGTCTCTCTCTGCCAGGTCTTGCCCTAGCAAATGATGATATTATTTCCTTCAAGCAGTTCCTTTATAACAAACAACCAAATACCCTTTTCAAATTTCCCCTAGTACTGTAAATACCACCTCATGTCTCCCATTAAAAAGACCACTAACCTAATGGGACTAACCCTGTCAACAAAGGAAAAATAAATAAAAATCTAGGCAAATAGGAGTACCTCTCAACTTCTTTGCTCAAGAATTCTAGTCAAAGCCAAAATAATTGGAGTTGGGGACAAAAGCCTAAAATCAGGCACATTTTTAAAAACTACCATAATTTGCTTAGAAAAGCTAATAGGACAACAGTACTTGTATCAACATACGTTTTCTGAACAGTAAGAAATATGAAACTGTTATTAACTGCGGTGGTGGTGCTGCGGTAGCATTGTCACCTCACAGTAAGATGTTGTCTTGTTCGATTCTCAGCTAGAACGTCTTCTGTGTGGAGACATGCGTGAATGGGCATACCTTGTTTGAAGGATGTGAATCAGGGCCGGCAAGTCGGCAAGTAAAAATCTACTTCCAATCATTAGCGGACCAGAGTTCCGCTGTGGCGACCCCTAACTGGGAAAAGCTGAAAGACACTACAACAAGAAATATGAAACTGTTATGACTCACGTTATTGATTGAATGTAATCCTCAGTGATTTACCACAATATCAAAAACTGTAGAAGAGGCAGGACAAAAATATAAGGCAAATAGTAATTATTTATTGATTTATTTATTATTTTTGTTGACTGGGGAAAGGGGCAGATTCATGAATATCTACACTAAGTGTACACCATTCTGAGTTAACACACAACATAAACATAACTCCCACCATCTTCCTCCTAATTTTTTGTTTTCCTACTGATTTTCTTGTAACCTTAAATACTGAGAGGGATTTATGAAGGTTACCACAATCTCTCTAATCTTTCTGAATGGACAGCACAAAAAATGTGGTAGGAATGTTCTTAAATACATATTGTGTATAGGATCTTGTATATTAGAATATACTCCCCATGTGAATCAAGTCAAAAAGATATTAACTTACAATTGGAATATTTTGATGGCAGATAATGAAATTAAGGAAATTGAAGGTGAGAACCCCACATTTGTCTACAAGATGGGCTGTAATATCAAGAAAAACTTGTAACAGGGTAGTATTAGTAGGTGTACAGACTAAACACACAAGTAAATGTGGTAACTGTAACCAATGCCATGCTATTTTGGAAGATATTGGGGTTATTTTGAAGAATGTGAATGAAACTAGAATTACATTTAGGCAAGGGAATTGTAATTCAAAGTTGGTAGTTTATATGGCAAAGTGCATGGCATGTTCATGCTATTATATAGGGAAAACTGAGAGGATCTTTAAAAAAGAATCTATGATCACCTGTACAGTATAAGGAGGAAGGATAGTAATAATGCCTTTTACAGACACGTAGAGAAATGTGGGATGGTCATGTATTAAGTTTGCCTTACTAGAACAAATTAGGATAGACCCTCGAGGGGGGTAATTTTAAAGCTACTTTGGGTTATAGAGATGTAAAGTGGCAATTATTGACTGATGCTTCCACTTTACCTGGTCTTAATGACCATACATCCATTAAACCCATATTACAAGTACAGAGTTAGGTACACATAAATGCAAATGTATTTTAAACATGTTCTGTTATAAGGAATTCACTTTTTAACTATATTATGGTGTATTTTATGCATTTAAATGAGCTCATACAATTTATTAATTGTTCTTGTATGATGTGGTTGGTATGGATACATAAGTTAATTATTGTCTACATATATAATATATGGTTTGTATGTTTGTGCCTAATATTGTTATGATTTTATTTATTCATTTAATTTATATGGGTATAATTATATATACGAGGTCGGGTTCACTTTAAATGAAGTATAGCTTTTATTGATAGTGGCTTTGGCGCCAAAATGTAGGGTATTTAAATGTGTAATTTAAAGTAATACATTCTGATTAAGTCCATGCTTTAGTGGATGAAAGCGCTTAATCTTGTGGAGTTTGTGCAATAAAGAGTGACTTTTATGTTTCGCCTGTTGGTTTCTTCCTGGGGGAGTCTGAGACTTCAAGCATGTATTTATTTATTGTTTTTTAATTGTTGACTAAACGCTTCATCTGGTTTATGTGTAGGTACCAGTTTCTGGACGTCTCTGATTGTCTAGGTTTTCAGGTAATTTCCTTAAAAGAGATCATTTACTAATCCCTGATTCTATTTATCTTCCTATTAAGTATGCTTAATTTCTCAGATATTCCACATAACAAATTACTTAACAGTCCTGCCTGTGTCTACCAGTATCATATGCTAGGCATTTTCCAGTGATGCCATCACACTGTGTTACTAAAGATCTACACATATCAACTTGAAGCTACTGGCATGAAGCTCATAGAATCCTCATGGTCTCCACTGTCCCCATCATGACATCTGATACATCTTTATAGACTGTGAAGTTCTTGGAAAAGACAGAGGACACTTGGAGTGGATCCACATGGAAGCTTCATTATAGTTTCTTATAAGTCCCTTCAGCCCTTGGGGTCCACTTGTCATATTCTGGCATTTTGACAGGCTATAGAAGAAAAATAAGGGGTCACTTCTGTATGACACCCAGAGAGTTCTAAGAAAGTCTTTACATGCTTTTTCTTCTGGGTATGAGTTACTCTTTCATCTTTTATTTTTTCTCTTTTGGGGGCTTATTATTCTGCATCCTACAAGAGGACTTACATATATGACCTTAGTCATGCTAACCTTGCATTTTGGAGCTTTAGCAGCTAGTCCAGCCTGCATCTAGGACTCCAGTATTGCCAGACCTTTTAGGAGATGAGAGTGTCAGTCCTCTGACTGAATGCTTTATGTCATTAAAATAAGCCATTGTGCACAATTGATGTAACCTCAATACAGTATCCATTATCATTTAGATTTTGGCATAGGTACCATGGAGACTAAAAGGGGCTGGAAGTGACCACCTGCAGTAGACAAGACAGCCTTCTTTGTATTTTTAATTAAAAGCACTATTTGGCTAGATCTGAGGTAGTGAGATACTTGGCTTTACATAGCCATTCCACTGGCTCATCTACCCTTGCCATAGGGCGGCTGTTATACTTGGAGATGCCGTTTAACTTGTGAACATCATGACAAAGTTAGACAGCACCATCTGGTTTCGCACTATCACAATGGAGCTGCTGTACTCACTAGTTGGCTCTTCTATCAAATCCAGTTTTAACATCTTTCTGATCTTGTTGCCAAATTACTTGCATTGGGATTCTTGTATTCTATAAGGATTAAAATGGACTTTTTTCCCCTGGAATAGTTTTAATGTGGAGTATAATAGAGAAGTTTGGTCTGATAATTCACAGAAGTTATTTTTATTTCTTAAATAATATTGCTGGACCTCCTGCTTTTGTGACTTAGAGAGGGCGTTATCTACTACCACTTAGGGAGTGGACAGCAGACACATTTTCTGTCAGTCAATGACCTCTGACCCTGAAATCATGGCACTTAGCTGAGTTTCTTCCCAAGGCTTCAAGACATTTATATGATAGATTTGTTCAAGGTACCTTTTCCCTGCCTGTGACTTCATAAGGCCATTGCCACTTGGCAAGGAAATTCATCATCATCATCTTCTTTTGGCTGTTGCCGTTAGGGGTCGCCACAGGGGATCACCTGTTTCCATTTCTTTCTGTCCTCTGCATCTTGCTCTGTCACACCAACCACCTGCACATCCTCTCTCACCACATCCATAAACCTTATCTTAGGCCTTCCTCTTTTCCTGTTACCTGGTAGCTTCATCCTTAGCATCTTATTCCCAATATACTCAGCATCCCCCTCAGCACATGTCCAAACCAATGTAATCTTGCCTCTCTGGCTTTGTCACCAAACCTTCCAACCTGGGCTGACCCTCTAATATACTTATTCCTAATCCTGTCCACCCTCGTCACACCCAGTGCAAATCTTAACATCTTTAACTGGAAATTATTCGTGCTTAATGGGACAAGAACCAACAGTCAGTCTATCATTTGGAACTCTTTGTTTCAGAAATTTCTTTTATTTTCTTCAGCAGCTTAAGTTGTACCCTCTTGATGTACTTTTGTACAACAGACACTAGGTAGCACAAGGCACCCTATTTCTGTCTATGTTACAATCTGTCAAAGTTTTACAGTGAGTTACGAGCACTGACAATTTGTCAGATGGTGATATAAGCCCTGTCCTCTCCTCCTCCTTTATCCCATGTAAGGAATCAGCCAGAAGAGTGAGATTTTAGTCTACAAGAGGTGATTAAAAAGAGCATAGCAGTTCCCATTATTTACATTTCTTTAAAGCTACTATTATTGAGTTACTGATTTTTTTTTATCATAAGAAATGTGGCACAGATGTCTCACACAAAGTTAAATAGTCTGATGTGTCATCACCACAACAAATCTTTCTTTTGGTCTTTCTGCTTTCTTGCAGTTTACAGCAAAAGCATCCGAAAGTGTAGCTAGCATACACAGAGAACACTGAGATCTCAGATTTAATCCAGGAATAGAGTTGACGAAAGTCCATGAAAGTGCAACTTGAAGTATTTTCCCTGCTGTTCGCATTAGTAGTCTTTGGTGCTAGTTAATGAATGCATGTTTCATAGTCACAAAGGCTGACTCTGAATTGTCTGGCATACCCTGTACGAATTTTCAATTGGAAAGCATATTAGGTTCATTCTTCTATGGGAAAATTATACTGTTATTCTAGAAAAAAAAAATCTGTATTTTAAAAAGTGTGAATATTTGTATCAGGGCAGAAAAGTTACGTTAATTTGATTCACTGAGAAAAATAAGGCCAAGATACTGATGACTGCTTTAAGGGATTCAAAAGGTCAATGCATTTTCCAATTTTAAAATGGCATACAAAGAGCAACTGACAAAGCTGTTACCATTTGAAAGACAATCCATGTTACTGGCTTGCCTATTACATGAACTATTCTAGCAAACCTGAAAAAAATGCAATTTTTATCAGAGGTCTTAAATGCCATTTTATCTGTAAAGATCAGTTTAACTTCCATGAAATGGCTGACCTGACCGAGGGCTCTGTATACTGTCCATGAAATATCCACAGTTCAGCTGTGTACTTTAAAAGGGAGCTTAAGATGTTAAACATAAAGGCAAGCCAACAGAAAGGCAGAAAATTGCTTAGCTTACCTCTTTGCACACTGTATTGGCTCCATACAGGTATTCTTGCATGAAGGAAAAAATATATCTATATCTAATCTATCTAGCTATGTATGTGTGTGTGTATATATATGTGCGTGTGTATGTGTGTGTAAATATGTGTGTGTATATATGTGTGTGTGTATGTGTGTGTGTATGAGTGTGTATATATGTGTGTGTGTATGTGTGTGTATATATGTGTGTGTGTATGTGTGTGTATATATGTGTGTGTGTATGTGTGTGTATATATGTGTGTTTGTATGTGTGTGTATATATGTGTGTGTGTATGTGTGTGTGTATGTGTGTGTGGATATATTATTCTTGTCCCATTTGATTTGCAGATGTGCAGCAATTCTGTTAGGGCAGGTCCGAGACCACTCTGTAGGCCAGGCACAGGTCACCTCCCAGCAGTCTGCATGATACAGACTACAGTGACAGGGCTTTCAGTCTTTCCATGTAAGTCATGTTTTGGAGGCCCTGGATTCTCTTGGTTAAGAAACTCTGTGGTCTCTCCAGTTGCTGCAGGTATCTTGTGAGGTACGTACAGAAGGGAGCATTGTACTTGGTTAGTGCACTGATAAGGGTTGAGTACAGCTAAGCTATAACCTCCCTGCTCTTGGATGCAATGTCATTATTTATGAGATGCATAATGTAGAATGCTTTTCGTACTGCTACGGACACATGATGATCAAAGTTTAGATTGCTACCAACCTGTGTTCCCAAGTGTCACACCACTGAGATTGAGCTTAGAAAGGTGCTATCTATATCATAATTATCGGGTCTATGTTAAATCATAGAACGCTTAAAAAAGCGAAAGATGATTTATCGAACCCATGTAAATGAAAGCTTAAAATCTCAAACACTTAATACATTGATGTTTTTCCAAGGGAAAGAAATCACTGTTCCACAAAAAAAAAAAAAAAAAAAAATCATAAAACATTACATAAAGCGGGGGGCTTTACCCCACCATACCCCCCTACTTAACTATACCAACTCCAAGATCGCACTACAGTTACGAAAAAGGTAAATTAATGGAAGCGGCCAAGCAATTTTTTTCCCAGGGAAATAATTCCCTTACATACAGTTTTGTTATTTTGCCTTTTCCTGCTTTCAAGTTCGATCAAGGCACATTCGAAAGAATACACCTTTGATCATTTAATAGGAACCCTAATTATCAGGGGCTACTTCTTTGCCAAAGGAGATAATGAGGTATTTTTTGCATTAAGTTTTAGACTGTGACTTGGGAATAAATCATTTGTCTGTGTCAGACCTTTCTGTAATATGTTAACATCATTGGGGTACTCTACAATTGAGCCCATTTTACAGTAATCTGCAAACTTGGCTAGCCACAGGCCATCTACCTATGCCTGGACTTCAGAGAAATAAATTCCAAACAGTAGAGGGCACAGCACAGATCCTTGCAATACCCCACTGGTAAATGGTCTACTGGTGGAGGACAGTATGTGTTCTGTTGGTCAGCCAGTTGGCAACCCATCTAGTAATGTATGGGTTAATCTCCAGCTGGGAGAGTTTCTCTATGATACCTGAATGGGGTATTGAGTCAAAAGCCTTGGATAAATCAAGATAGGTGGTATGTACTGTTTTGCCCTCATCTAGGGCTTTGGTTACATTCTCAAAGACGTCCAGCAGGTTTATTAAGCAAGATCTACCCTTGATGAAGCCAAATTGGGTCGAGTCAAGGGATTGAAGGTTGCCTATGTCCTTGTGGATAAGGTCCATGATGATTCTTTCCATAGCCTTGCAGATAGGGCTGGTTAGGCTTATGGGTCAATAGTTCTCAGGGTCAGTTGATGGACCCCCTTTGTGCAAGGGGATTACTGTTGCTGTTCTCCACTCTACTGGGCCAAGTCCAGTTCTCAGGCTATGGTTAAAGAGAGTGTTGACTGGTTCTGCTAGATCTTGTTTTACATTGTTTAGTAAGTAGCCTGGGATGTTATCTGGTCCCATAGAGGCTGTGTTTTTGGCCTTGGATAGTGCTTGTATGACCTGTTCTTTGGAGATACTCAGTAGAGGACTGATGTTGAGAATGTTTGGGGTATGCCTGGTGGGGACAGGGGTGGTGAAGTTATTGCCACATCTGTCAGCTAGCAGGTTGTCAATTTCTTCAGGTTCAGGGTGAGTGGCACTGTTTACTATAAGTTCGGCACACAGCTGGGCATTGCCTGTTAGGTTTCAGAAGTAGCTAAATAATGTGCATTATAATTGTGCTAATTTAGACTCATAGTTAGCCTTAGAAGACTTTACAAGATATCTGATTTGTTTGTTTAAGCTGTGGAGGGTATTCTTCCTCTGCTGGGTTAGTTCCCTGCCATTCTTAGATATCAGTTTCCTTCTTTTGTTGTATAATTTAAGTGGCTTGTTTTTTTGGGAAGACTTGTTTTTCTTCCTGTTAGGTACAGCCATGTCAATGCATTTGTTTAAGTGGCTATATAGGACAATTGTGTATTCCTCTGCGTAGGAGACATTGCTGTCTATGTTGTCAGAGGCTTTGAAATGTTTTATACCATCACTTAATAAGCAATAGTTTGCTTTGGAGAAAATTTTCAGTTTTTTTTACTTGTGTGGGGGTGTCAGGTTAGATCTTTACTTTAAAGAAGACAGATTTATCATCTGATCTAATCCAGGGATGGCAACATACAGGGGATAGTGCAGTGACCTCCCATGTTGGTGAGCAGTAGGTCCAGGACATTTCAGCTCCTTGTGGGGGGTGCAGACCAACTGTCCCAGGACATTTGAATTAACAAAGTCCAGGAACCTTGTTGTGATCATGTTTGTGCTCATGTAGGTTGCCCAGTCGATAAAAGGATAGTTGAAATCTCCCATGACCAAGGTGTTTGGTTGTATGCTGACCAACTCTAGCAAGTCCAGGTAGGCAGTGTACTTTTCCTGGTTCGTGGTCGGGGACCTGTAGCTAGCGATGGTGTGGAAGGGTATTTTACTTATAGTTAAATGGACCTGTAGTAGCTCAAGAGAGTTATAGTATTTCACTAGTCTCGAGGTGTATTTGGATTTAATGAAGATGGGTACACCTCCACCTTTGGTTCTTTCATGCTCTTTTTGGCATCTGAATGTGTGAAAGTCATTGTAGCTTTGTATGGCGGGGGTGCTCTCAGTGGCCTTGAACCAATTCTCAGTGACTGGACAAACATCAGCATCTTCCAAGGTGAGGAATGCTTCCAGGGAATGCAGTTTACTGTTTAAGCTGCTAGCATTAAGCAGCAAGACCTTAAGTGTGTCTTTAGTGGATTTCTTTACATCAGAAGTTTTGTTGTTTGGCCATTGCCTAAAAAAGGCACTATGGGGGAGGCAAGTGTCTTTGCCAGTATCTTTGCCATCTCTGCCCAAACAGCGTGGACTGTCGACCATGTCCTCCCAGGCAGACAGATACTTGATCCTCCTGGAGTGACACTAGAAGCTAAGCCAATTACTGAAATCAATAATTTTTTTGTCTGTATTGTGGCATCATCCTCAGTGAAGGTAGAATGCTGCTTAGGGCTAGGGACATACCTGCCTGGGACACATAATCTGAGAGTTCAGCCATGTCTGTCTTCATATAGTCCAGAAAGGTACATCTCAAGTCATTCATACATAAATGTACTATGACAGAGTGATAACAGTAATTGTTGCTGAGCAACTTGAGTGCATGTGTGATTTGATGGATCCTGGCAGCTGATGTGACCTTCTCCTTGTTCAACCTGGTGAGGGGGACATCTGTGTGCCTCACTACTGAGTCACCTATAATCAGAACGTTTGGTTTTGAGGTGTTTTGCCTTAGGGCCGTAATTGTTGAGACACTGATATGTCTTTTGTTATATGTGGTGATGGATTCTGTGCCTGTACCAGTATGTGTATGTTGTTTGCACTTGGGAGGTCTCTCGCCTTTTGGTAGGTTCTTAGCAAGTATAGCCCCATATGTGGATCTATGTGTCTTGACCTTCTCTTGTGTGAGAAGGAAGGTGTATGTGCTGACAACCTGTTGTATATCATGTTTGTTGTTATGTGAGAGGATTGATTCTAATTTCATGGTATAGTTACATCTCTTAAATAATGTATTTATTTGCTTTACAAGCAACTGGTTGTCAGTATACATGAGGCAATTGCTACATTGCCTCAGAATACCCATGTCAATCAGGTTGGGCAGAAACTGTCCTTCCATTATGACTGGTATATGTTGGGGTAACTAGTGGGGATGGGCAGGATAGACCAGGGTTTGGGAAACTGTCCATCTGTTATGACAGTTATATGTTGTAGTAAATAGTGGGGATGGCTAGATGGACCAGGATTTGCTTATGAAACTATCAAGGGTGGCTATTCTGTAGAAGGCTAAGGGTAGAACGCTGCACCAATGCCTCAGAATGCACAGCTGACTTGCTTGCTGTTTAGCAATGCACAAGTGTGTTGCATACAGAGAGGCAGTGGAGCTAAGGAGGGTTCTCTAGCAGATATCAATGGAAAATTGTTTTTCTAAGCATTTGCATCTGTACAGAGCAGCACTAAACCCCATGAGTTGGCTGGTTTTAGCACTCAATCAATAGCAAACAGCTTAGATTTAGCAGATCTGAATCTAGCCTATGCCATGAAACACAGAAGTACTAGGATTTCAAAGTACAGAAAAAAAACAATCACAGCAGCAACAAAAAATGAAACGGCAATTAAGCAAAATGCAGTTAAAAAAAATGCAGTGCAAGCTTAAAATGTACTTATTTTTTGTTGATCACAGTCGATGTCTTGGATTTATTTCATGGTCACTCCAGAGCTCTGGCTAAGTTGCCAAACTTGCAGCAGCTTCACCAAACTGAGCCTTAGGTTCATAGGTTCTAAACTAACTGCTCTTGTGGGCCATTTTAAGCCTAACCAATTACTCCATGTGAGCAAACACTGCACGTTGTATCTGTAAGTTAAAGGCCTCAACCACTAAGCCAACCTCCTATGATCTATCTATGTATACATACACAAATTGTAAACACATACAGATGCTCACATATCTACATATCTATCTATCTCTATAGCAATATGTAGAATTGTATGCATATGTGTGTATATCATATAAAATATATATTTATGCATGTATATATATAGAAATATATTTATATGAGTGCTGGACAATCTATGCTGAATGGTAATTTGTTTAACAATGGGCCTGGCTTAGTAAGCATGTCAGATGTACTCCTTGTCAAGTGCACGTTAATTTGGAAGCAAGCTGTTTGTATATCTGAGTGGAAGGTAAGAGGTTTAGTTTGGGATTCTGTCAGTAGTTGTTAAAGTTAGGGCTTAGGTGGATTTAGCAGTGTGTGTGTGTGTGTGTGTGTGTGTGTGTGTGTGTGTGTGTGTGTGTGTGTGTGTGTGTGTGTATGTATGTGTATGTGTGTGTGTGTGTGTGTGTGTATGCATGTGTGTGCGTGTGTGTGTGTGTGTGTGTGTGTGTGCGTGTGTGTGTGTGTGTGTGTGTGTGTGTGTGTGTGTGTGTGTGTGTGTGTGTGTGTGTGTGTGTGTGTGTGTGTGTGTGTGTGTATGTCTCTTTGCTGGAGCGTTTGTGTATTTTTTGTTAGTTAGGGTCACAGTATGAGTTAAAGGTATAAATTTAGTGTGTGTGTGTGTGTATGTGTGTGTGTGTGTGTGTGTGTGTGTGTGTGTGTGTGTGTGTGTGTGTGTGTGTGTGTCTCTGTGTGGGAGCATTTGTGTGTTTTTTGTTGGTTAGTGTCACAGTAAGAGTTAAAGGGATAGATTTAGTGTGTATGTGTGTGTGTATGAGTGTGTACATGTGTGTGTGTGTGTGTGTGTGTTTGTGCATGTGCGTATGTGAGTGTTACTTGGTTAGGGTTAGAGTAAGGATTAAGTAAAGGAATACATTCTGTGTTTTTCGTGTGTGTGTGTGAATATTTGGGTGGTTGAGTTTGTTGAATACAATTTGTTTGATACAGAACTAATGATTGCTGTTTAGTGTGTTAGGATAGGGGCAGATATAGTATTGTGCATGTTCGGTGGTGATTTTGTGTGTCTGAGTCTGTCTTGTGCAGAGAGGCTGTAAGTGGTTTTGGTTAGCTAATGTATAGAGCTAGGGGCAGTGTTAGGGTTACCACACATGATTAAGGTGAGGTGGGGGAGCAAAGTAAATTGGTATAAAAAATGCACAAGCTATAAGTATGATAACTGCTATTTTTTTCACATGGATAGGGAGCCAGTTCCAGAGAAAGGGAATTCTCTGAGAAAGATATCTGTCTCTCCAGCAGGTCCTATTTATGTTTTAAGCAAAATTTAGATCTTTAGATCTAGTAGTTTTGATGTTGACTGTTTTATGAATGTGCAGAAGGTTCACCAGACTGGGGTCCAGGGATGCCTTGTATGCCAGGCAGAGAGATCATCTGTCAGTAGTCTGTAGGAGAATGAGCATATAAATAGGGCTTTGAGGCAATCCACATAGGACATTGCACCTATGCCCTTTATTCTTTTTGTAAAGAACCTTTGCAGATGATACATTTGGTACAGGTGTTTGGTCAGGTACATACCAAAGGTGGGCATTATAGTTAATGATGGGTCAGATAAGGGTCAGGTATAATGGTAGAATGACTTCCCTGGACCTAGACACCATGCAGTTACTTATAAGTTGAGGAAGATGGAAGGATTTCATTATTTTCTTGAATAGATGTTGGTCAAAGGCCAAGTTACTGTCTACTTGTGTTCCCAGATCCCTGCCTAGTGGATTCTTTCTTAGGGGTGTTTCATTGATGATGTGCTTTACTGGGGTGGCTGACTTCCCAAAAGGTACTATAATGTATTTCTTTGCATTGAGTTTTAAGCCATGGCTTTGGCATAATCATTTGTGTTGACCCCTCTTATAAGATGTTAGTGTCTTGGGGGAGTTCTATAACTGCTCCCAGTTTGCAATCATCTGCAAACTGGGTCAAACAGAGGCCTTTGACATTAGCCTTCACTTCTGAGAAGTACATGTCAAAGAGGAGCAGACCCAGCACATAGCCTTGAGGGACTCCACTGGTGACTTGCCTCTTTGACAAGGTAGTCTCCCCATTCCTAACTTCCTGGGTCATATCTGTGAGCCAGCTGGGTATCCAGTTTGTTGTATATGGATTTATGCCTAATTCTGTAAGTTTGTTAACAATGCCTGAGTGGGGTGTTGTATCAAATGCCTTAGCCTGGTCAAGGTAGGCACTATGCAATGTTTTACCCTCATCATACCTATCAACTGTCCAAATCTTTGTGGAATGTCCAGATTTTTGCCTCATAATTCCCTCTAATATTACAATCCCTCAATTTCAATAATCCTTATCTGAAACCAATTCTCTAAAACTCTAAAAAGAACTGTAAATGTACTTCTCCTTACAAAATAAGCCTATTATGTATATTTCTAAATGCATCAAGGTACTGATATTTACTGAATGAATCAATCAACTATACCACATAAGTAAATTTCTGTGATAGAATAGATCGACCTAGCTAAATACTATTTATTTGTATCCAAGTAGAAATCTAGGTGTATAATCACCTGTCTATTGTCAAATGTTTTATGTATTTTATGTGTAGCAATGGGTTTCTGATGCAGTCAGACTTCTCCGGTCAACAAATGTCAATAAATAAATACATTTTTGCTTTGTTCCTCAGAAAATTTGTGATTTTCTGGATTTTTGAAGCAAATTGTTGAGGACTGAATTCACTAAATAATGACAGGTGTTTGAGTTTCAGACTATCCTTCAAGCATTATTTAAAATGTGTTCTTATTTTTGGGGTGTTGACCCCCATTAGTTTTGACTTTGTTCAGATTTTTTGAACTTAGAGGTTGAGAGATATGACCCTCATCCATTGCCTTGGTGATTTTCTCAAAGAAGTCCACCAGGTTCAGTAGACATGACCTTCCTTTGACAAAGACGAACTGGGATGGCTTCAGTGTCTGAAGGTCTCCTATCTCTTTGTTGATCATTTCCATGACAATTCTTTCCTTGACTTTGCAAATAAGACTAGTCAGACTAATGGGTCTTTGTTTTCTGTGATCTGCTGATGGTCTGCCCTTATGAAGAGGGATGAATGTTGCAGCTCTCCATTCTCATGGCACAAAGCCTATTTTAAGACTAAAGTTAAATAGTAACTCCAGTGGCCCTGATAGGTCATGTATTAGACTATTCAGGAGGTATCCTGGGATATTATTGAGGCCCACTGAAGCTGTGATCTTGGCCTTAGTGAGCACAGCCAGGACATGCCCTCTTGTTGCTGGAGGGGTTAAGTTTGAAGGCCTTTCTTCGGAAGTGTCTCTGAATGTGGCTGGGTTATTATTGAGGCCCACTGAAGCTGTGATCTTGGCCTTAGTGAGCACAGCCAGGACATGCCCTCTTGTTGCTGGAGGGGTTAAGTTTGAAGGTCTTTCTTCGGAAGTGTCTCTGAATGTAGCATCATTAACCACCAGCTCAGCACACTGCTGTGTGCTGTCTTTGAGGTTCTGATATAGCCTGAGAAGGTCTTATGGTTGTATTTTGCCTGGAAGGCTATTTGTACCTCAAAATTGGATTTATTGGACTTAATTAGCAAGCTTATGTTCCCTCAGGGATTGGTCTTTGGCCTGCTCCTTTTTGGCATTTACTTCTCTGAAGTCAAGGCAAATGTTAATGGTCTCTGGCTGACTAAATTTGCAGATGATTGCAACTTATGAGCTGTCATTGAATCCCACACTCACACAAATGTTCTCCAGGAAGGGCTGACACAGACAAACAACTGGTGTCAGAGCCATGGACTAAAACTAAATGCCAAGAAATGCATAATAGTATCCTTCAAGAAGTCATCCACCCCTGGTAACTATCATATTGGTAGCACACCCTTTGAGCTGACCCAATAGTCAGGGACTTAGGTACACACATAGACAGTAATCTAGCCTTTGACCACTACATGTCTACAGTAGTGAGGAAATTATTCTATGCTGTGCAACTTATAAACAATGGTATGAGATCTAGGTTTAATGAAGTCATTGTTCCACTGTATTTGGCATTCATCAGACCTATCATTGAGTACAATGTCCCCTTTGGTATGTACATAACCAGGCATATCTAGCAACTAGAACTTCCACAGATTTTCCTCACTAAAAGAATGCAGGTGGTAAGTAACATGTCCTATGCAGACCACCTCATGGCCCTATCCCTGTATTATGTCTCCTACAGGCTGTTGAGGAGAGATCTATGCCTGGCATACAGGGCATTGTCAGATTCCACTCTGATGGACCTTCTGCATATCCACAAAACACACCACACCAAAATTACCTGTTCTAAATACTTAAACCTTGCCTGTGATATAAATAGGACCTGCTGTACAGACAAGTATGAATCCCAGAGACTACCCTATCTATGGAAGAGGCTCCCCATCCATGTGAAGCAGAGTTCCTTCCTAACCCAATTCAAATGTAACTTGGACAATTGGATAGGGAACAGGAAATTCATCCCTGGTTTGGCACCTATGTCTCTAATGGACACAGACAACACATAAATGGTTCATCTCCCAGGTCCTGGCTTACACTTATCAAGGGTACAAGAATTTGTCAGATATTTGGGATGTATAGCTAGGCTTAAAAGGGCTCTTGTGGTCATTAGCCTAGTAAGCACCTATGAACCTATAAATTCATGGTCATTTACTAGGCTAACCACAAGGGCCTTTTTCAACCTAGCCATGCATCCCAAATCTCTGACAAGTTCTCATACCCTTGATAAGTGTAAGCATGGGCCTGTGAGATAAAACATGTACATGGTGCTTGTGTCCATCAGAGACATAAGTACCAAACCGTGGATGAATTTCATATTCCCCATACAAATGTCCAAGTAACACTTGAATTGGGTTAGAGAGGAATTCTTCTTCATATGGATGGTGAACCTGCTCCAGAGAAAGGGTATTGTCTGGGATACATGCTTGCCTCTCCAGCAGGTCCTATTTATATCACAAACAACGATTACGTCTTTAGAATGGGCAATTCTGTTTATCTTGATGAGAGAGTTCTTATCTTATGGGAGTTACAGGTCATGACTTTTTTTCCTTTTGTTGTATAACCTGTTTAATCTGGGATGCCATCAGGATGGTTTGTTTTTGGAGTTAGTTTTGTCTTACTTCTGGTAGGTATAACAATCTCAATGCAGCCATTGACATGATTCTACAGAATTTCTGTCAACAGTTCTGAACAGGCTGTTGAGTTTTCTGGATTTGGAGGGGCATTGAATTTTGACAAACTATCAACTAATAAAAGGTGGTTTGCCTTGGAATAGTTCCTGACTGGATTTACTGTGGTTACCCAGTTGATTTTCATTTCAAAGGAAACAGCTTTATAGTCATATCCTACCAGGGAATGATGTTACACTGGGGGTGGTGCAATGTTCTTCCATATCTGTGAATATGAGTTTCAGTATGTTTTTATTTTTTTATTTTATTTTATTTTACATTTGTTGACCGGGTTAGTCCAACTGGATACATGTCCATTTTCAGCAGAGGCCCGGGGAGATAAGCTCAATGCAAAAAAAAAAATAGCAAAAAAAACATTTTTACAAACAATGTTGTTACAGGTTAATACATAAATTATCATAGAGGTCTAAGTACCTCAGATTTTAAAATTCGGGTACAATACTAAAAATAGGTCTAATATTATACTATAGTCTGGGAGAAATAGGTCTGGGATAAGAGGAAAATAAAACCTTTATATTTACAAAGAACATTAGAAGTTAGGCTGGAAAAATCAAAGAGGACAGAAATACATCACAGTGCCAAAGGCAGGTACAGTGGAAAAATTACAGAGAGGGCAGAAATACTTTACAGTGCAGTAGGCAGGTACAGTTCAGATTACAGGTAGAATACAGAAAGTCAAAATAAAAGAGGCATAAGTGTGTCTTTTATATAAATAAAAGAGTTTTCACACTATGAGTAAGCTTAGGGGATGAAAAGAAGGGTACGGAATAGCAAAAAGGTAAAGTGCCAAGAAGGAAGGTAGAGCTAGTTATAGGGAAGTAGTGGGTAGGCAGTACCTGTTATGAGTATTAAAAGTAGAAAACTGATAGTCAGGTTTAGTACAGGGGCATAGCCAGTGTGTTCTTAGGAAAAGTTTCAGTTTGTTTTTGAAAAGAGACGTGGAGGAAACTGAGGAAAGTTCACTGGGGAGAAGGTTCCAGGATTTTCCAACAGTGTTGCTGAAATGAGAGACCCCAGCCTTGTTATTAGATTTAGAGGTGTTTACAAGAAGTTTGTGTGATGAGCGCAAGGATTTCAGATTCTTATAGGGATAGATGAGGTTAGTTAATATAGGAGTACTGGAAAGTTGGTAAAGAGTCTTATGGGCAATGGTTAGTTGGTGGAATTTAAGCAGATTCTGAATTTCTAGCCATCCAAGCTGCTTAAGATTATAGCAGTGGTGGGATCTGAATGGGTTGCCAGTAGCAAACCTGGCAATGTTATTGTAGGAGATTTCCAGTTTGGTGAGGTTATTTTTAGATAAATTAGTAAATATGGGTGAGGCATAGAGGAGTGTAGAGATTAGATGGGTATAAGCAATAGTTTTTCTGACTGTTGGTGAAAGGGATGGTTTGATTCTGTAGAGATAGCCTAGCTTTTTATTGACGTTTTTTATAGTATTGTTGATATGGGTGTCAAAGTTAAGATTGTTGTCTATGGTAATACCAAGTAGTTTAGTAGTTGGGTCAGGTGATATGGGAGTACCATTTGTGGATATAACTGAGAAATCTATTGGGACGGTCTTACGAGTAGGATTGAAAAGGAGGAGTTTCGTTTTTTTGGGGTTCAACAGAAGGCAATGTTGTGTAAACCATTGTTCTACTGTATTAAATACTTCTTGGGTAAGGGAGTGAAGTTTATAAGAGGATGTGGCTGTGCATATAAGTGTAGAATCGTTGACGTATTGAATGCATGTAGCTTGGGGGATTGCTAGATGAAGGTCATTGATAAATATGGAGAAAAGAAGAGGACCTAATATGGACCCTTGAGGGATACCAATGTTAATGGGCAGGTGGGTAGATAGAATGTTGTGCCAAAGTACTGCCTGTTGTCTGTTATCTAAATAGGATTGGAACCATTTAATAGTGAGTGTATCTAGTGAGAGGGATTTGAGGATATTTATAAGTATTTGGTGATTAACCATATCAATTGCCTTGGACAGATCGATAAACAGTGCTGAGAAGAGCATATTGGCATTTCGGTTTTTGTTAATACAGTCAGTAAAGGAAAGGAGGGCAGTAGTAGTGCTGTGGGATGGTCTGAAACCATGTTGACAGCTGGAAAGTAAGTTATTTTGGATTAGGTGGTCTAGCAGTTACTTATGGATGTATTTTTCCATTAGTTTTGCCAAAGGTGAAAGTAGGGCTATGGGACGGTAGTTGGAGAAATCAGTAGATTTTTCACCTTTATGAAGGGGGATAATATGGGAGACTTTCCAGATGCTAGGGATGTGTCCTTCACTAATGGTTCTGTTAATCAGAATGGAAATGGGATAGGCGATGGATTTGGCTGATTTCTGTAGATATTCAGCTGGTAATTGATCTGCTGAAGGAGAGCAAGGTTTAAGTTTTTGGATAAGGGAAAGAATATATGTTGTAGGGATGGGTTGGAAGAGAAAAGGAGGGGGTGGAGTTGTGTTAGAGATAGGTAAAGTGAAATTATTAGGTGATAGGTGACTGGCAAGTGTTTGAATGGCCTCAGTGAAAAAAGTATTAAAGGCATTTGCAGTGTGCTTTGGGTTCATAGGTTCATAGGTTCATACTAGGCTATCTGCCCTAGGGCATTTATAAGCCTAGCCAGAGTGTGTTTGGCTTTCGCCACCCATTTTAAATTAATTTTGCTATGCCTTTTTTTGAGGTTAGTATACTGTGCCTCTGTCTAACAGTGACACAGAAGTGATAGCCGGGGTAAACCTACGATCTCCTATCCACTCATCAAGATTCCTCTTGAAGAGAGTCAATGTGGGACTCTGCCTAACTTGGACTGGGATTTTATTCCAGAGTGAAGGGAGCCTCTGGGTTATGAATATGTCCCTCCAGCATGTCCTATTTATTTCAGTGCTGAGGTTCAAGTCTCTCGAGCGCGTAGCTCGATGGGATTTGGATTTTCTGAGGTGCAGCATGTCCATTAATTCCGGGTTGGACATGGCTTTATACGTCAGGCACAGATCGCCTCTGAGCAGGCGGTATGCCACTGAGTAGAGCTGGAGTTTCTTTAACCGGGCAGCATATGGCATCTGTTTGAGCCCTTTGATCCTCTTGGTGAGGTACTTTTGGGGTCTTTCCAGTTGCTGCAGGTGTCTGGTAAGGTACATCCCAAAGGGGCATTGTACTCAATTATGGGCCTGATGAGGGATGAGTAAAGAGGTATGATGACCTCCCCTGATCTAGATGTGAATCCCTTCATGATTAGGTGGGCTATATAAAATGTTTTTCTAACCACTTTGGCCACGTGGTTGTCAAATGAGAGATTGCTATCAACTTGGGTCCCCAGGTCCCTAATGACTTCTTCTGTACTTAATGGATTACCACCTATGTGGTAATTTGTGGGCACTTTGTTTTTGCCAAAGGGGATGACTATACACTTTTTGGCATTTAGCTTGAGGCCATGGCTCTGGCACCAGTTGTCTGTTTTATGAGGCCCTTTTGGAGGATGCTTGTGTCAGCTGGAGAGTTGATTATGGCGCCCAGTTTGCAGTCATCTGCGAACTTGGTCAGCCACAGTCCTTCTGTGTTGGCCTGTACCGCCGAGAAATATATACCGAACAAGAGAGGTCCCAGGACTGAGCCTTGTGGGATGCCACTTGTAACTGGTTTGGAGTCTGACATGGCTCCAGCAATTCTAACCATGTGGGTTCTGTCCTTGAGCCAGTTTGAAACCCATCTAGTGACATAGGGATTTATATTTAAGCTGGTGAGTGTATCTATAATGCCCGAGTGGGGTATTGTATCGAAGGCTTTTGCGAGGTCCAGGTAGGCTGTGTGGACCTCCTTCCCCTCATCAATGGCCTTGGTGACTGTTTCAAAGAAATCAACCAGGTTTAAGAGGCAGGATCTGCCCTTAACAAAGCCAAACTGGGTAGGATCCAGTGTCTGTAGGTCCCCAATATCTTTATTTATGAGGTCCATGATGATCCTTTCCATAGCTTTGCAGACCAAGCTAGTCAGGCTTATGGGGCGATAGTTTCCAGGATCCGTTGAGGCACCACCTTTGTGGAGAGGGACCACTGTTGCTGTACGCCACTCTTTGGGTACATATCCTGTAGTAAGGCTAAGATTGAACAGTAGTTTTATGTTTGGGTTTAGCTCTTCTTGGAGTTCATGTAGGACGCAGCCCGGGACACCATCTTTGATGCTGTGTTTTTTGCTTTGGAGAGAGCGGTTCTTACCTGAGCATCTGAGATGTCAGGGGGGCAGCACTCTGTTGGGATAGATATTTGCCCTTTTGGTGGGGAGAGGGGGGAGAAGTTTGCACTGAACCTGTCAGCTAGGATGTTGGCAATGTCTGTGGGCTCGGTGTATTTTTTGTCATTTTGGACTAATTCTGAGCATATCTGGGAATTCCCACCCAGGTTCCTAACATAACTAAAGAAAGCCTTGTGATTATCCTTAGTGTCCTGTGCAATTTTTCTCTCGAAGCTAGCCTTAGACGATTTTATGAGTACCCATACTTTTTGCTAATACTGATCAGAGAAGCCTTCCCTTTTTGGGATTTTGCTCTATCATGTAGTAGCTTCCTCCTTCTATTGTATAGTTTGTTTATGGCTGGGGTCCACCAGACAGGACGTCTGCCTTTGGAGGATTGGGTCTTGGTTTTATTTGGGATTGCATGATCCATGCATTCCTGAAGGTGTTCATAGAATGTGTTTATAAAGGATTCTGCGGTCTGGGCCGTATTTTCCACAGGCCCGGGGGCTTTGAAGGATTTCGCCTCGGTTTTGAGGCTTGTGAAATTTGCTTTAGAGAAGTTTTTCACTGTGGTTTTCTGGGCAGGGGGTGGGGTCGGGATGTGAATATCCAGTGAGATTAGTTTATGGTCTGATCTTACCAGTGAGGGATACACTTCTGGTCTGGAACATAGTGTCCCCATGTTGGTGATGATCAGGTCCAGTATGTTTTCCCCTCTTGTGGGAGTGGTAACAAGTTGTTCCATAGCATTTGAGTTTATAAATTCTAGGAACCTTTGGGCTAGGGTGTTGGAGCTAGAGTAATGCTCCCAGTCTATGTTTGGGTAGTTGAAGTCGCCCAATATAATGGTGTTTGGAGAGACCTTCATATTTTCCAGTATTCTCAGGAAGGCCAAGTGGGGTTCCTGTGCTTGGGAGGGTAGTCTGTAGCAGGCTATAAACTGGAAGGCAGTTTTACCCACAGTTAGTTGCACATGGATAGTCTCTGATGCTTCGTGCTGTGCCACCAACCTGGAGCTGTGGGTATCTTTGACGAATATTGATACTCCCCCTCCTTTTGTGGTTCGGTCCAAGTTTTCGGGCCGAAAAGCATGGTATGAGGTATAACCTGGTAGTGCTGGGGTGCTCTCGGGAGACTTGAACCAGGTTTCTGTTACTGCACAGATATCGATGTTCTCCATGCTAAGGAGAGTTTCAAGTTCGTGAATCTTGAGGTTTAGACTTCTGGCGTTGAGTAGCATTACTCTTAGTTTCTTATCCCTTGTGATACCTATGGAGGTGGGTTTGTCTTTTGAGCCTTGCCTAAAAAAGGCACTATGGGGGTAGCAAGAGCCTTTGCCAATATCCGAAAGCCCAGGGGTGACAGGTGCAAGCCGTCCCTAGTGAAGCATCGTGGCTTGTCGAGCATGTCATCCCAGGCTGACAGGCATTGGATCCCCTTTGAATGACACCAACACTTAAGCCAATTGTTGAAATTGATCATCTTGTCTTCATATTGTGGCATCATTCTTGGTGAGGGTAAGATGCTACTCAAGGTCAGGGTCATACCGGCCTGGGCTACATGCTCAGAGAGCTCCTCTATGTCTCTTTTCATGTAGTCCAGGGAGGTACGTCTCAGGTCATTCACACCAGCATGGACAATGACTGAGTCATATTTGTACTTGCCTTGGAGTGACCTGAGTGCTTGTGTTATGTGGCAGATCCTAGCGCCCGACAGGCAGTTCACCGTGACCTTCTCCTTGTTCAGCCTGGTGAGCGGGACGTCAGTGTGCCTGACGATAGAGTCACCTATTACAAGTGTATCAGTTGTGTTGTTTAGCCTTAAGGGCTGTGACTGTTCGGCACACTGGCTTTGTGAGCTATGTGTTGCACGTGTTTTGTTTTGGGGTAGCGGTTGCTTGGGTGTCTGCTTTGGAGGTCTCTGCTGCTTAGGCAGATTTTTATTTAGAGCCTCCGAGTATGTTTTTGTGTGTTTATGTGTTTGGTTTGTTGTCGTGGTAGGTCTATGTGAGACTGGAATTGTAGTGAGTGTGGTTTCCTTCTCCTCCTGACTGGTTACGCCAGTACTGAGTTGAGAGAGCTTAGCCTCCAGTTTGGCTATATGGTTGCATCTCTCACATGTGTTGGAATTTGTTGGGAGGAGGAGAGGGTTGTCTGTGTACATGAGGCAGTTGTAACATTGCCTCAAGATTCCCAGATTCACCAGCTGGACCGGAGAGGAGATTGACAACTGACCTTTGGACATGCTAGAATAGTATTGGGAATTCCTTTATAATTGAAAAAAGGGCCAATGGGGAACAAGGTACTCAAGGGGAGTTTGTGAGGGTGTAGTGCTTTTAATTTTTTAGAGCTGACTTATATAATTGCTTTAGTGAGCAAGTGCCAGGTAACTTAAATGCAATGTGTTACAGGTAACTTAAATGCAAAAATGACAAACAGTAACTTTCTTTCAAGTGAAACAAGGAAATAAGTACAGTAAACAATGCAGATATCACTAGGGATCCACAGAAGTGCTAAAAGGCTGCGTTTTAGGTGGAATTAGCATTTCAGGGAAATAAACAACAAGCATACAAATAAAGCTAGATTCAGCAGGCCTGGATCTAGTCTATGCTACAGCAAACAAGGTGTACCAATTTCAGTAAGAAACAGTTAGAATATGCAAGCACTATAAGCCTCTAACCAGAAATTCCCTGCTCAGAAGGGCAGAGTCCAGCCTCTCCTCCCACAAGAGTGCAGACCGCAATCCTTCTTAACGTAAAATAACTGGCCTGAAGCCCAAGTGCTTAAACCAGAACTAATACACTTTTAGAATAACAGACACTGAGCTCTCAATCAGCAGTTCCCAACTTAGAAGGATGTAAGCTACCTGTCCTGCCACCACAGTGCAGGCCACAAACCTTCCTAATGTAAAACAACTGGTCTGAAGCCCAAGTGCTTAATCCAAAAGACTTAGAAATGATAGCTACACTTTAATCAAGTTACTACCAGCAGTAATAAATACAACTGAATACTTTAAAGAATGCCTGGATTAATGCTCAAGTTATACAAACAAAGCTAGATTCAGCAGGCCTGGATCTAGTCTATGTTACAGCAAATGAGGTGTACCAATTTCAGTAAGAAGCAGTTCAAATATGCAGGCACTATAAGCTTTAACCAGAAATTCCCAGCTCAGAAGGACAGAGTCCAGCCTCTCCTCCCACAAGAGTGCAGAACACGAACCCTCTTAATGTAAAATAACTGGCCTCAAGCCCAAGTGCTTAAACCAGAATTAATACACTTTTAGAATAACAGACACTGAGCCCTCAATCAGCAGTTCCCAACTTAGACGGATGTAAGCTACCTGTTCTGCCACTACAGTGCAGACCACAAACCTTCCTAATGTAAAACTGGTCTGAAGCCCAGGTACTTAAACTAAAAGGCTTACAATGAGTTACACCAAGCAGTAATAAATACAATTGAGTACTTTTAAGATGAAGCAAAATCAAAATAAAGTAGGAAAAAACACAAATACAGTAAAAGCAGATAATTTTTTTTTTTTTTTTTTTTTGGAAAGAGAGAAAGGAAAGAGAGAAAGGAGTAGCAGAAACTAAGCTGATTGGCCTTCTCAAATGCTCTCCCTGTACTGGGTAGAATGAGGTAACTGTTTTTTAATATGGATTTAGATCAAATATTATTAGGGTTGTGTGCTGATAGGGAGGATATAGCCATTTTTGGCTTGGAAGATGTCCCAAGCAACAACCAAAATATAAACAACCCAAATAGCGAAGGGGGTTGTGATTTGGCATTCCGTAGATTGGATAAGGGCCTCAGGGGTCTTAGAGCCAATATTTGGCATTTAAGGTTGTTTAAGGCCTATTTTCATAAAGGCTTGGCACCCAGAGGCCTTCGTATTAAGCTACGTCCTCTTGTGGGTAGATCTGAACAGAGACTCACAGAGGAATGGGATGATGCCCTGAGGAAGGGCTCAATGGTATTTGTCAAAATTCTATTGGATTATTATGAAAGAACAGTGGACATCCTGCTTAGGGAGGTACAAGATCTAAGTATGGAATGCCATAAATATAAGGATAGTACTAAATATTCCAGTTGTGTTGAGCGGTTGTCCAAGGAATTGACGATCTATGATAATATGGTGAAAGACAGAAAACTGAAAAAATTTTCTAGGGACACACATGATTATGAGAGAGGTCAACCATTTCAGGTTCAAAGAAGTGTCAGATTCAAGGACGCGGGATCAGTGGTAAATGTAGGTAAATCAAAGAAAAGACCTAGGTCCATTTTAAAACAACATGATTCTAGTTATACTAGTACTTCAGGAGAGGAGTCATCCTACACTGACAGTGAGGGAGGTACCAGTGTCCGATCACCTGTAAAAAAGAAAAATCAATCCAAGTTCCCTTTAGATATGTTGGGAAATCCCGAGGGGGGAGGAAACATAAGAGTAGACATGAATACAGACTCTATGACAGGGTTAGTTCAGGCACTGTTGAACAAATAGTTGAACCTTTTGATAATGTCTTAAACTTGTCTGATCACATACTTACCAAGGAACAACATTGTATTCTCAATAAAGGATTGGGATTTGTCCCAAGTTTTTTTTCTGACCATTATTTGGTATCTGTTGATGTAATTGAATTTTGTAGAAAGTTGAACTTAAAAATTTTCTTTAATGATCAGAGCAATTCTGTAACTCAAAGATCTACTGATTTTACTTTTAAAAAATCAACATTCCAACCTCCAATGAATAAAAACGTAGGGATTTTCCAACAAGCAGTATTGAGGGACCTACATTTTCCTAACTTTAATACCAACATAGCTCAGGACAATATTACACCTTCGGAGAGAGAAGCCTTGTTAGAATTGAGACAAAATCACAAAATTGTTATCATCCAGGCAGACAAAGGGGGTGCTGTGGTTGTCTTGAACAATGATTACTATGTACAGGAAGGATTGAGACAATTGTCAGATATCCAGTGCTATATGCACATGAGGATAGATCCGACTCCTAAGTTTAAACAAGACATTGATGCATTCATTCAACAGGCAGTAGAAGAAGGAATTATTTCACCAAAGACTGCCAAACATCTTCAAGTTGGTGATCCACAAAAGCAGATTCTGTATTTGTTACCTAAAATCCATAAATCTCTCAGTGCTCCTCCTGGGAGACCTATTGTGTCTGGATATGGATCCCTTACAGAACCTCTATCGGTTTTCCTAACATCATACCTCAAGCCATTATTGCCCATGGTCAGAGCTCGTATACAGGACACCACGGAATTTCTAAATATCATTGTTGATACACAATTAGATCCAGAATGGATAATGTGTACTTTAGATGTGAAATCCCTTTACATGAGCATTCCCCATTGGGCTGGCCTACAGGCGTTAGATTATTGGCTTCAAAGATCTGATCTATACCCACCCGGATTCAATACGCTATTAGTATGTATGTCTGAGTATGTCCTAAATAAAAATGTTTTTTTCTTCCAGGGTGATTGCTATTGGCAACTAAGAGGTACAGCTATGGGGGCTTCCTTTGCCCCTATATATGCTGACCTCTTTATGGCATACCTGGAGGAATGTCTCATATATGATCCTTTGCACAATATTTACTTAGAGGAGATGGATATTTGGAGACGCTATCTTGATGATTGTTGGATGGTGTGGCGTGCGGATGTTGACTATTTGATGGAATTTGTGGAACATTTGAAAAGCAATGTTTGGGGTATTGAATTCTCTGTAACATACCATAAGTTTACTATTGACTTTTTGGATGTTACGGTATATCGGAATGAGGACAATACCCTAAGTACAAAAATACATAGGAAGTATCCACAGTTTAATACGTTACTCCATTCGTCAAGTATGCACCCACGTCACACCATCCGCAACATCCCAAAATCACAATACTTACGTATTAAACGTATCAATTCATCTCCTCAAGACTATGAGGATGCCAAAAAGGATTTGAATCAGAGATTTTTGGACAGAGGTTATTCAATCAGGGACATATCTAGTGCTAGGGTGTGGACAGATCAACAGCTTAGATCAGATCTTTTACAATATCAGATTAAGGATGATGTTAAAGGAGATACCATTCGATTCATCACTACTTTTGGGAAAAATCACCAACTTATTAGAAATGTGTTGAACAATAATTGGAACATACTTATGGCCAATGAACATCTTCGCCATATTTTGACTGACCAATGTTCAATTTCTTACAGGAGGGGCAAAACTTTGGGTATGTTATTTTCCCATTATAAACATCAGGATAGTGGAGGTGCAACACATAGACAACTTACCATCACTGGGGATGAGCTGTTGGGGACTTTCCCCTGTGGTCATTGCACCTCCTGCACAAGTATCAATAAAACTAAGGAATTTTCTAGTGCCAATACCAGTAAGATATTTGATATAATGATATTTGCTAATTGTTCAACATGTTGGGTGATTTATTTAGCTATATGTCATTGTCAGGCTTTTTATGTTGGTAAAACCTCACGGTCCCTCAGAATCCGAATAGGAGAACATCGTAGTGACATTCGGACTCATAAAATTAGCAATGCCTTATATCAACATACTATTAAGCATCCATCTGCCAAATTTATATTTTGTGCTATTGATAAAGTACAGGGAAATAGATCCAACCAGACAGGCTGGCAGAGCATTCTAAGTAAGAAAGAAAAATATTGGATTATACATTTGGGAGCCCTTTTTCCACCTGGCTTAAATGACCATCTATAAAATATTATACATATTTATATGTTATTTACACCATACCTTGGCTATATATTATCATTATTGACATAATACTTTTGTTGCTATAGTATTATTCATGCACAGTTAGTGCATTTATGTATTTCTATCTATAAGATATGTTTTATGGTTGTGCATGTCTTTAAATCAGATTTGTATGACTTAAAATTTTCAGTTGATTGTAAGCCATTTGTTTATTGGCTAATTATCTATATATATATATGGAGTCTGTCTATTGGAATTGTGATATTTTTTCCTCACTGAAGAAGGTATTTTACCGAAACTAGTTTGAGGCATGTTTTAGGCATGTTTTTGTCAAGAGAGTGTTAGTGTCTTTGACACTATATTTACTTCAATAAAGCTTTGGGAACCGTTTGCTGGCTCTTGTTTGTTCCTGTTCTGCTGTTGGGCCGTGCAAGCTTGAACGTGCGTGGGTTAGTGTGTCACTAGAATGAGGTAATAACACTAGACTGGGAGGAGGGTCCCAAATCAAATTTACACTAGGGGCGGGCAACTGCAAAGCCACCAACTATAAAGCAAACAGCAGAAATGTTACTCACAGCTGAAAAGCAGCAGTGAGCCTTTAAATGAAAGTTTTAAACAGCTAAAGGAGCCACTAGAAAAAAAGAGTTTAACTGCAACAAGTTATCATAAACAAACAACCCAACAGATGCTTAATAAGAGTGGACAATTTCCAGTTAATACCTCACACACAGTGAAACTAGCTAGAAAAAATACACAGTACACAAAGTGCTATAAACAACAAAGAAATAAAGAACAAAATAAACAAAAAACAGGATACTTAATGTTATATATTGTAGCTCCAAGTTTGCTGAGTGTCCTTCCTTCGATCAGCTCACTGTAAAATGGCTGAACACTCACAACTGAGCTTCTTAGGTAACAGAAAGTTGAAACCTGAGACAGCTTTTAAGAAAGAAATTTTCCTGGTCTGTGCCTTGTGGGTTAGGTGTAATGGATTGACCTGGGTGTAGTAGTTGGTTAATATTTGCCCAGAATTTTTGTGGGTTATTATGTTTAGTTTGCTGGAACTGTAAGTAGTAGTTTCTTTTATCAGACAGTATAGCTTTCTTAGATTCATTTCTCAGTTGTCTAAAGTTTTGATGGTCAGCAGAGTTTTTAGTCATACGCCATTTGGCCCAGTATTTATTTCTGAGGTGGATTTTTTGTTTGGTTTCTTTTGACAGCCATGGGGCAGATTTAGTTTTGATTCTAATAGAGCGGTTTGGTGCATGGTTATCTAGGATGGTGAGGAATTTGGAATTAAAGTATTTGACAGCTTCCTCCAATGGGAGGTGTCTTAAGGGAGACCAATTGCATGCTTTGTTGGGACCTCTAGGGGGTGCATGCACTTACTGGTTAAGGGTGTTTGTATTTACGAAGTCCAGGAATCTCTGTGCCTGCAGATTTGGGGCCGTGTAGGATTCACAGTCTATAGCAGGATAATTAATGTCCCCCATAGGTATAGTGCTAGGATAGATGGTGAGTGTCTCCAATAGAATTATGTGCTATGACTTTCATGGGACATAGAGGGTATCCTATAGTTTGCTAGGATATGGTATGAATTTTACTTATGGTGATCTGCACATGGAGAAACTCCAGCACATCATCCTGTTTAACCAACCTAGAGGCATCCTTGTTATGTATGTATATCAAGATACCTCCACCTTTAGTCCTTGTCTGTGCAGCTACTGGTATAAAGGTGTGGAAAGCACTGAAACCTTACTTTTCTGGGGTACTCTGTACAGTTTAACTCCATGTTTCAAGTAACTGAACAGATGTCTATATTCTATAGGGTGAGGAGGGCTTGGAGGGAATTTAGTGATTTGTTTACACTCCTGGCATTAAGCAGTAACATCTTGAGGTTTATTTGCATTAATTTTGCTATGTCTGTAGGTCTGGCAATTTGGCTTTGCCTAAAATAGGCTCTGTGGGGAAGGATAAAGTTTTAGCCAGTATTTGAAAGCCTAGAGGGACAGGTGCAGTCCATCCCTAGAAAAGCAACATGGTTTGTTACAAATGTCTTCCCATGCTGACAAATATTGGATCCCCTAAGAATGACAAAAGAAACAGTCAATTGTTAAAAATCAATCATCTTTTGCTGGTATTGTGGCATCTTTTTTTGTGAAGATAATATGATGCTCAGTGCTACACTCATACCAGTCTGAGACACATAGTCAGACAGATCTATAATTTCTCTCTTCATATTATCTAGTGAGGTACGTCTAAGGTAATTTACACTTGCATGAACTATGATGAAATCATACTGGTACCTGTGGAGTACTGATTTGAGTGCATGTGTAATTTGGTGAATCCTGGCTCCAGATAAGCAACTAACCATTATCTTTTGTTCATGTTGGTTACAGGGGCATCAGTATGTCTTACAATGGAATCCCCCATGACTAGAGTCCTGGAAAGTGAGCTGCTTGCTCCTATAGGTTCATAGGTTCATAGGTTCATACTAGGCTATCTGCTCTGGGGCAATTATAAGCCTAGCCCGATTCAGTATGGCTTATGCCACCCCTTGATTTGAGTATACTGTGCCCTTTAAGGTTTAGTTTACTGTGCCTCTGTCTAATAGTGACACAGGAGTAATCCCTGGGACAAACCTACGATCCCCCATCCACTTATCGAGATTCTTCTTGAAGAGATTCAGTGAGGTGCTCTGCCTCACATGAACTGGAATTGTATTCCAGAGCAAAGGGAGCCTCTGGGTTATGAACCTGTCCCTCCAGCAAGTTCTATTTATTTCTGTGCTGAGGTTCAAGTCCCTCGAGCGTGTGGCTCTAAGGGATTTAGATTTACTGAGGTGGAGCATGTCCATTAATTCTGAATTTGACATAGCTTTGTATGTCAGGCATAGATCGCCTCGAAGTAGGCGGTATGCAACTGAGTAGAGCTGGAGTTTTTTTAACCGAGCAGTATATGGCATCTGTTTGAGACCCTTGATCCTCTTGGTGAGATACTTTTGGGGTCTTTCTAATTGCTGCAGGTGTCGGGTAAGGTACATCCCAAAAGGGGCATTGTATTCTATGATGGGCCTGATGAGGGATGAATAAGGGGCACGATTACCTCTCTTGATCTAGATGTGAAACGCTTCGTGATGAGGTGGGCTATGTAGAAGGTCTTTCTAACCACTTTGGCAATGTGGTTTTCAAAGGAGAGATTGCTATCAACTTGGGTCCCCAGGTCTCTAATAACTTTCTCTGTACTTAATGGGTTTCCGCCTATGTGGTAATTTGTGGGCACATTGTTTTTGCCAAAGGGTATGACTATACATTTTTTGGCATTTAGCTTTAAACCATGGCGCTGGCACCAGTTATCTGTCTCTGTGAGACCTTTTTGAAGGATGTTTGTGTCAGCTGGAGGGTTGATTATGGCGCCCAGTTTGCAGTCGTCTGCGAACTTGGTGAGCCATAGTCCTCCCACGTTTGCCTGTACCTCGGAAAAGTATATACCGAACAAGAGTGGTCCCAGGACAGAACCCTGTGGGATGCCACTTGTGACCGGTTTTGAGTCTGACTGGCTCCAGCAACTCTCACTCTGTGGGTTCTGTCTTTGAGCCAGTTTGCGACCCATCTTGTGACATAGGGGTTTATATTTAAGCTGGATAGCTTATCTATGCTGCCCAAGTGGGGTATTGTGTCAAATGCCTTTGCAAGGTCCAGATAGGCTGTGTGGACTACCTTTCCTTCATCTATGGCTTTGGTGACTGTTTCAAAGAAGTCAACCAGGTTCAAAAGGCAGGATCTGCCCTTGACAAAGCCGAACTGGGTAGGATCTAGTGTCTGTAGGTCCCCAATGTCTTTGTTTATGAGCTCCATGATGATCCTCTCCATAGCCTTGCAAACTAAGCTAGTCAGGCTTATGGGGCGATAGTTTCCAGGGTCCGTAGATGCTCCACCTTTGTGGAGTGGGACCACTGTTGCTGTCACGCCATTCTGTGGGCACATATCCTGTAGTGAGGCTGAGATTGTATAGCTGTTTTATTTGAGGGATTAGTTCCTCTTGTAGTTCATGTAGGACGCAACCTGGGACGCCATCTGGTCCCATGGAAGCAGTGTTTTTTGCTTTGGAGGGGGCAGCCTTCACCTGAGCATCTGAGATGTTTGGGAGGCAGCCCTCTGCCGGGATAGATATTTGCTCTTTTGGGGGGGAGGGGGTGGAGAAGTTCGCACTGAACCTGTCTGCCAGGATATTGGCGATGTCTGTGGGATCAGTGTATTTTTTGTCGTTTAGAATCAACTCAGAACAAGTCTGGGAGTTGCATCTCAAGTTTCTAAGATTACTGAAAAAAGCCTTATGATTGTCTTTGGTGTCCTGTGCAATTTTTCTCTCAAAGCTGGCCTTGGAGGATTTTATGAGGGATTGTAATTTTTGGCTAGTGCTGATCAGAGATGCCTTCGCTATTAGGGATTTTGCTCTATCATGTAGTAGCTTCCTCCTTCTGTTGTACAGTTTATTTATGGCAGGGGTCCACCAGACTGGACGCCTGCCTTTGGATGATTGGGTCTTGGTTTTGTTTGGGATAGCATGATCCATGCATTCCTGGAGATGTCTGTAGAATGCATTTATATAGGATTCTGCAGTTTGGGCTGTAGTTTCCACTGGCCCTGTGGCCTTGAAGGATTCCACTTCGGTTTTGAGAAGTGAGAAGTTCGCTTTGGAGAAGTTTTTCACTGTGGTTTTCTGGGCTGGGGGTGGGGTCGGGATGTGGACATCCAGTGAAATTAATTTATGGTCTGATCTTACCAATGAGGGATATACTTCTGGTGTGGAGCATAGAGTCCCCATGTTGGTAATGATCAGGTCTAGTATGTTGTCCCCTCTTGTGGGAGTGGTGACTAGTTGTTCCATAGCATTTGAGTTTATAATTTCCAGGAATCTTTGGGCTAAGGTGCTGGGGCTTGAGTAGTGCTTCCAGTCAATGTTTGGGTAGTTGAAGTCGCCCAATATAATGGTGTTCGGAGAGATCTTCATGTTCTCCAATGTTTTCAGGAAAGCCGAATGGGATTCCTGACTTTGAGAGGGTGGTCTGTAGGATGCTATAAACTGAAAAGCAGTCTTGCCCACTGTGAGTTGCATATGGATGGTCTCCGATACTTCGTGCAATGCCACTAACCTGGAGGTGTGGATATCCTTGATAAATATGGAAACTCCCCCTCCTTTTGTGGTTCGGTCCGGGTTTTGGGGCCAAAAAGCATGATATGAGGTATAGCCTGGTAGTGCTGGGGTGCTCTCTGGAGCCTTGAACCAGGTTTCTGTCACTGCACAGATATCGATGTTCTCCATACTGAGGAGAGCTTCGAGTGCGTGCATCTTGAGGTTAAGACTTCTGGCGTTTAGCAGCATTACCCTTAGTTTCTTGTTCCTTGTGCTCTCTATGGGGAGGGTTTGACTTTTGAGCCTTGCCTAAAAAGGCACTATGGGGTGGCAAGAGCCTTTGCCAATATCCAAAGCCCAGTGGTGACAGGTGCAAGCCGTCCCTAGCGGCAACGTGGCTTGTCGAGCATGTCATCCCAGGCTGACAGACACTGGATCCCCTTTGAATGACACCAAAATTTTAGCCAATTGTTAAAATTGATCATTTTGTCTTTGTACTGTGGCATCATTCTAGGTGAGGGTAAGATGCTGCTCAAGGTCAGGGTCATACCAGCCTGGGCTACATGATCAGAGAGCTCCTCTATGTCCCTTTTCATGTAGTCCAGGGAGGTACGTCTCAGGTCATTCACACCAGCATGTACAATGACTGAGTCATATTTGTATTTGCTTTGGAGTGACCTGAGTGCTTGCGTTATGTGGCGGATCCTAGCCCGACAGGCAGCTCACTGTGACCTTCTCTTTATTCAGCCTGGTGAGCGGGACGTCAGTGTGTCTGACAATAGAGTCACCTATAACAAGAGTATCAGGTGTGTTATTCAGCCTTAAGGGCTGTGGCTGCTTGGCACACTGACTTTGTGGGTTATGTGTTGTGTGTGTTTTGTTTTGAGGTAGCGTTTGCTTGGATGTCTGCTTTGGAGGTCTCTGTTGCTTAGGTAGATTTTTATTTAGAGCCTCTGAGTATGTTTTTGTGTATTTATGTGTTTGGTTCGCTGATGTGGTGGGACTATGTGATACTGGAATTGTGTTGTGTGAGGTTACCTTCTCCTCCTGACTGGTTACACCAGTTTTGAGATGAGAGAGCTCAGCCTCCAGTTTGGCTAAATAGTTGCATCTCTCACATATATTTGAACCTGTTTGGAGGAGGAGAGGGTTGTCCGTGTACATGAGACAGTTGTAACATTGCCTCAAAATTCCCAGATTCACCAGCTGGACTGGAGAGGAAACCATTGACTGACCTTTGGACATGCTAGAGTAATAGGGAAACTGAATTTAAGATGGACCAATAGAGGCTATAGGCTTTGTATTTGGGGTTCCACTGATTGAGGCTGTATATATGTTGTTAGGTGTTGTTTTTGTTAAGTGCTTTTGCTGATGATAATCTTTGCTGATGGGTGTTTTAGGAGGTCTTTTTGTTTAGGAAGACTGCACTTAAGTGCCTCAGTACACATTAGTGTGTGTGTGTGTGTGTGTGTGTGTGTGTGTGTGTGTGTGTGTGTGTGTGTGTGTGTGCGTGTGTGCATGTGTGAGTGCATGTGTGTGCGTGTGCACGTGTGCGCGTGTGTGCATGTGCGAGTGTGCGCGTGTGTCTGTGCGCGTGTGTATGTGTGTATGTGTGTGTGTGTGTGTGTGTGTGTGTGTGTGTGTGTGTGTGTGTGTGTGTGTGTGTGTGTGTGTGTGTGTGTGTGTGTGTGTGTGTGTGTGTGTGTGTGTGTGTGTGTGTGCGTGTGTGTGTGTGTGTGTGTGTGTGTGTGTGTGTGTGTGTGTGTGTGTGTGTGTGTGTGTGTGTGTGTGTGTGTGAGTGTGTGTGTGTTTGTGTGTGCACACGCGCGTGTTTGTATTTTGTATGCTATGTGTGGTGAGTGTTGTTTGCATGATTTTGACAACCTGATGTTTGCTTTTATGTGATAGTTTAGCCTGAAGTGACGTTGCATATGTACACCTCTTGCATCCTGTATTCATTACTTTAAAGGTTAAGTAATTGCCAGTAAACATGAGATGATTACCTCAGTCTCAGCATATCCATTTCCACCATGATGGGAGGGGGTCGGAGGTAGACTGAGGTATAAAATTCTAAATCTTAGAGTATCACCACCCTCTGTGAAATTAAATGCTTTAAGCTTGTCAGTGTGCAAGCTATTTGTTCTGTACTTACTGCTTTACAGGGTATGGCTTTATAGGCAGTTATAAAGGGAAAATTTACTTTTAGATGTTTGCATCTGTAGTGGACACTGGCATGGTGAGCATCTCTGTGCAAATGTGCTGAATTTATACCAGCACTGGAAATGCAGAAAACTGACTACTGAGCCCTTTGCCAATGAAATGACTACACTTAGATCCCTTCTGTGGGCTACCCAACTCAGACTGACCAGGCAAACACCTACTGCCTCTAAATGAATAATCCCAGTTCTCCTAATGTAAAATCATGGTAAAAGAGTGTTTGGAGTGAAATTCTACCACAAACAAACTTAAACTTAAGGAAAGGCAATAGGTAATTCAAGATAACAGCAGTGTACTTTAAACAGCTTATAAAAGTGTGATTATTCAATCATAGACATGTTAGAAGCATGACTCAGTGCAGTGCATAGACCTGTTGCTGGTATAGCTCAGTGAGATTCATGGGCCCGTTAGTGGTATAGCTCAGTCAGATGCATGGGCCCGTTAGTGGTATAGCTCAGTCAGATGCATGGGCCCGTTAGTGATATAGCTAAGTGAGATGCATGGGCCCATTAGTGGTATAGCTCAGTGAGATGCATGGGCCCGTTAGTGGTATAGCTCAGTGAGATGCATGGGCCCATTAGTGGTATCACTCATTGCACTGTCAGTACACCATGGGATTTATATAACCATCACACATGCCCAGCAAAATAAAGATCAGTGACCATATAATGAGCCCTCAGCAGTCCTTTGGCCAGCCTGATTGCAGTGTGAGGAAAGCCGTTCTGTGGAAGGTGGCCTGGAGGATCCACAAGTAATCTCTTTTTTGCTTCTGATGTTGACATTGACTCCTCACTGAGAAGTAACACACAGTACCCTTGTAGGTCAGAAAGGGGAGGTGCAGCTTATGGTCAGGACTGAGGTGGACTGGTTGGTCAATATGTGGATTGACACTATGGCACACATCTTCATGCAACTGGCAAAGTCGCAAAGCCATCTGTTCTCAAACATCAGGCCAGCAGAGGTGATGGCCACCCAAGATGTCAACCATGGAGGTGATAGATGTATGGGTGGGGTCCCCACTGGGACGGCTTTGCAGGATGTCTTCCACCCTGTGACGGTCTTTGTCTCGTGACTGTGACCCCTTTCCTATGTATCACTTCCCCCTGTTATTGCCAGTGTTATATGTTTGCATTTCTGCCCATGCTGCCAATACAAATGTTACATGTTTGTTTTTCTGCCCATGCTCTTATCCCTCCATCCTCCTTCCTACCTCCACCTTTTCCATGTTTTTCCCTCCTCTTACACCTTTTTTCTTCATAAAAACAGAAGGACACCTGTCCCACAAGAAAAGATAATCCTTCTTTATTTATCTCATATCACTTTTCACCTCCTTTTGCCCTTCTGTGTATTATCTGCTGACGCTTCTCCCTTTCTGAACATGGTTTTATCCTATTTTCTTCCCATTTATAAAATAAGAACAGCTGGGATTTAGGTGAATAGTCCTTTTATAAGCTCCCAGGTGTGCCCATGTGACATATATTCACTTCTTTGATGTGCATTTCAGCATACATTGCATAAAACAGACCACCTGCCTGCCAATGTTCCCAGGTCACATGACCTGTGATAGCGCATTCCGCTTGTTTGCTAAAGGCTGCCTTGTTCATTATGTAGCACTGCACTGGTGGGTCTGTGCTATGGCAGCTCTTACTCGTACCTAATCACCATCGGGTCATGAAGCGCATTTTCAACTATGCTGTTTATCACAGCACCATCAGGTTATCATTCTTTCTGAATACTGCCATGGATCTGACCTTGACATTTTGTAAATATTGTTAGGAACATTTTGATTAAAAGATCAATAAAGAGATTTTTTCCGAAAAAAAAGAAGAAAGAGAGAGAAGAAAGAGAAGCTAAGGGTAATAAAATGATGATAAAACATTTATGATTCATTTTTCAGAAAAAAAAACTTGGAAGAAATTATTGGTCTTTGGAATCAACTAAATGTCTTTAACAATGAAAAAGCTATTGTGAATGATTGACAGTGGTCAAACGGGACAGTGATGTGAGATGGGCATGCATTGTTTCAGCAGTTATTAGAATGTCTAAAATACAGATTGAAACTGATACCTTTCATCAAGAAATTAATGACTGCAATGCAAATCTTTTGACTTAGGAGATCACCCTCACTGAAACATTTTTTTTTCAGTGTGCCAGGGGGAGATAAACACCAAGTGTTATTCAGGTCTTGCACAGACTTCTGTTCAGAGTACTTGGTTATTCCAACCATGAGTCAGTGCACTTGTTTGCCCTAATCCTGTGCAGTTTAAAAACTGTGAGGGCTGCTATCATTGCATTTTAAACAATTTGGAGGACAAGGACACTATTTGTACCAATAGGTCTAGCAAATGCTTGCTATGAAAAAATCAGCCACTATGAAGTAGCCAAACTTTCCTTTCTTTGCACAAAAGGGGTAACATAACCACAAGGAAATTTATAGTGTGTTAGTTGCTGACTGTGGTGAGCTAGAGCAAAAAATATACTGTTTGGCAGGTAATGCTTGGTGCATTACATAACTCTTGTACTGAGTATGGGGCACTGGAGTTGAACCTGAAAATGGTTCATTTGGGTATGCATTTTTCCCATCTAACAAATTAAATAAAAATAAACAAAATAAAATAAAGAAAATATAGGCTCTGTTCCTAAGATGAAGATTCTGTCTAAGGAATGTTTTGATGCCTTAGTTATGTAAGAAATGAACCTCCTGTGAGCCATATAGCAGTTACATATTTAACGTTGTTTATTAAAACTTCATACATTTTACTTGATAGTACTGAAAAAGGTACAGCTGAACACGGAATGTAGGATGAGGGGGCTACATTAAAGTATTTTCTAGTGGTGAGGCTAAGTGTAGAGTCTGGGCTTATGTCTGTGTGTTCAAGGCTAGAAAAATGGATTTGGGTAAGGTGCCTTTTTAAAATGTGTAACCATGTATGACACTTACTTGTAACATGTTTTCCTGATGTATGTGTGATTACCAGACTTTTTGACTGCAGATGAACTTTATCTTGTCCTCAAATAATGTAATGGCTATCCTTGCCATTGCAGTGACTATAACAGGTTTACAAGGGATATAAAGGTCTCAGACTGTGAGTAACACCTTCCCAAGGGGCATAGCCCAGATGGATAGTGTATTGGTTTAGTGCAGATGTCTTCTTTGGGAGAGGGAGAAAACCCACGTTTTTCTTCTGTCCATTTATGCAGTGATGCTATACGGTATACAGATGTTTCTAGAGAAGAGATTGTGTTGCTTCGAGACAGTGTTTCAAGGGTGAAAATGCTGCTTATGGCACCCTACCCTGCTTCCAATTTTTGAAGCTGTATTAAAGAATTTCACCTACCAGAGGAACATACTAAATGGATCTGGGATGAGGTCTGCCATGTCATTGTAAAAAGGTTCTCACAGCAAAATACAAACACACCCACTGTTCTCATGCAAGGTACGTTAACTTGCTGACCTTTTTATGTACCCACTGCAATATGGAATGCTTTTGGCTCATATTTCTCTTTCTTGAGGTAAGGCATACCTCACAAACCGAGGCTAACATTTAATTAGGGCTTGAGTGTATTTATGTGTCTTTGTGCTAGTGTTCCGTTGTGCCTGTTTTAGATAAACTGGACAGTTTTTGACAGAGATCTTTGATTTGCTTGTTTTCCTGTTTGGAAGACAAAATTTAATGTTCCACTACATACATATCCTGTACAGGATGTGGGGATTGGGGGAGTGGCAATATTTCCTTGTGCCATGGAAGTGATTCCTAGTGTGAGCTTCATGCTGGCTGTAAGATTGTTCATAGTATTATAGGATCGTAGGAAGTTACTAGACTAATGGCCCTAGAGCCCTTACAGGCCTAGCTAAGTTCTACCCTTATTTCAATGATCAGCATGAACTGCCCCTGTCCAAGAGAGACACAGGTGGATCCCCCGGGGTGAATTTACGGATACCCATCCAATCATCAAGATTGTGTTTGAAGAGGGCCAATGAAGTGCTCTGTTTGACATGAAGTGGGAGTCCACTCCAAAGGTGTGGTAACCTCTGGGAGACACATCTGTCCCCCTAGCAGGTACTATTAATGTGACATACCAGGTTAAGGTCTTTAGAGTGAATAACCCGTGTACCATTTGACTTGTGGATATGCAGAATTTCCAATAAAGCAGGGTCATACATTGTCTTATATGCAAGGCATAGATCACCTCTGAGTAGTCCGTATGAAACAGAATAAAGTGACAGTGATTTTAGATGATCCACATAGGACAGATGCTGAAAATCCAGAATTTTCCTCGTGAGGACCCTTTGTGGTGTCTCCAATTGCTGCATGTGGTTGGAAAGGTACATACCGAAAGGGGTGTTGTATTCAATTATTGGCCTGATGAGGGTACAGACAGGTTATAACTTCTTTTTTTCCTTGATGCAATGCCCTTACTTATGAGATGAGCAATACTGGAGATATGGTGGTTAAAGGTGAGGTTGCTGTCAACCTGAGTGCCCAGGTCTCTCATCACTGAGTGTCTATTTAGGGTATTGTTATTGATGTGGTAGTTAGCAGGAACATTGCACTTACTGAAAGGGACAATAATACATTTTATTGCATTGAGTTTAAGGCCATGATTTTGGCACCAGTCATTTCTTAGTGTAAGACCCTCTTGTAGGATATTGATATTGTTTGGAGATTCTATGACCGCTCCCAGTTTGTGGTCATCAGCAAACTTTGTTAGCCACAGACCTTTAGTTTTATCTTGTACTTTGGAGAAAGTTTCCAAACAGTAGAGGACCCAGGACTGATCCCTGTGGAACACCACTGTTTAGAGGTCTGGTGTTGGAGGAGGATTCCCCTATTTTGACTATATGGGTTCTATCAGTGAGCCAGTTAGTGACCCATCTAATGATATAAGAGTTGATACCTAGCTGGGTGAGTTTGTCAATGATGCCTGAGTGGGGGATAGTGTCAGTAGCTTTGGGTAAATCTAGGTAGGCTGTATGCACAGATTTCCCCATCATCCAGGGGTTTGGTGACTGCCCCAAAGAAGTCCACCAGGTTTAACAGACATAATCTCCCTTGGACAAATCCAAACTGAGTAGGGTCATATGTTTAGAGATTACCTATATCTTTGTTGATAAGGTCCATGATTTTAGCAATTTTTGGCCTACTCCGACATTTGAATCATGCAGAGGAGTCATGGATGTGGAATAATTTCTGTCTGAACCCTATGACTACCTCAGGATTTCCCTCCAGGACTGCAGTTGTAAGCTGCTGATTGTTTTATGCTTCTTCTCATTTAGTGACTGTGTTCTGCATATAATATTTATTTTGTCATACGGTACATCGAGTTTGATGCACCAATGGAAAGTTGCATTTGTGTCAGATATACTACAACGATATTAATAACTTTGATCTGAAATCTACCTTCCATGCATTTTTTTATATGTATTTCTTGCTGTTTTCTTAAGCTGGTACCCTGGCACTGCCCTTTATCACATGGACTGTTAATGGGCTATAGGACTGGACAAAAGGGTGAAGCCAGGTATGGTCATTTCTATAATGTCTCCACGAGTGTGCTTTCTTCATGAGACTGACAGCACTGTACAGCAGCTAACAACCTTCATGCCATACGGTTTGTGGTGACTAGGAATTTCCTGCTCAGATGAGACGATAGTACTCTATAGCAACTAACAACCTTCATGTCAAAGAGTTTGTGGTGACTAGGAATTCCCTGCTCAGTGACCAAAGTGCAGGCAGAAATAGTTTTTTTCTAACCATTGTCAGAGGGTTTAAGAGGCACTAATTGTTAACTTTGAAAGGAGAGTAGTTTTGTTGTCTAACAGATTTAATGAAGTTATACATACATTGCTCGTATTGATTAACTGAATTTATTGTGATGCTAGGGATTGATCCAGTTTGCTATATTAGTGATTGTTTGTGGGGAGGGGATAATAGGAGCTGTGTTTTAGATACCACTCTAGAACCCTCTTCCTACCCAGTTAGAGCCTGCTGGAATAAGTTAAAAAGAAAAGTTAAATAAACTATGATGTTCCTTGGCTAATGTCCTAGATTATTCATATTGAAGGTATGGAATACAACAAGTATGAGTACCATTTTTATAAGTGGTCAACAGACTAGGCTACAAAGATTCATTGGTCAGTGCTAAGCCACCTACCCTGAAGGGCCCTTTTAAGCTTAGTCAGTATCCCAAGGTCACAATCAAACCCTGTACTCTGTTTCTATAAGGTGAAGACCTTACCTGTTATATCAAACTCGTGTACAAGTAAATACTCAGATAGTTGCCCTTGTGGGCCATTTTAAGCAATGCCAATTTCCCTCTAACATGAGAAACAAACCCTGCACCTTGTGCGTGATGAGACAAATACCTTAACCTTATGCCAGCTCACAATTACAGAGTCTTTATATATCTTCATTGGGATCTACTTTAGTAGATTGCATTAAAAGAAGACTAAAATTTATGTAACCGAGATGAGAACAAAAATTTAAAACAGCGAGACTGCACAAGATTGGAACTTAGAACATTGCACTACCTAAGTGTGCTAAATGCAAATTGCGGTACAGTGAGAATCATGAAATCTACTCTTTTTCTCACTGCAGTATATTTAATTTGCAGTAATTTGTAAAATTTTGTATATTTTTGCAGGAGCACAACCCCCCCTGAATCCCACACCCCCCTGCAAATGATATATACCAACTCCGAGATCATACTGCAGTGATGAGAAGGGTAGATTTCCTGACTGTCACTACACCATAATCTGCATTTAACATATTTAGGTAGTGCGACGTTCTAAATTCTAATCTTGTGCAGTCGCTGTTTTAAACTTACGTTCTTCTTGTCTTGGTTATGTAAATTTTGGTTTTCTGTTAATTCGATCTACTTAGATCCCCTCATTGAGATTTCAGTAGAAACCTTCTGTTAACATTCTTTCCACATGCTTTTCGGATCCCCTATGTAGCATGTCCTGTGATTTCAGGCTTATGATACTTTGATGATGACTCACTATGGGGCTGCAAACTCATTTTTCCAGGACAACAACAAAACACAGCTTGTAAATGAGTGATGTGTGAAGTCAAGCTTCTTATAAGGTATCCCAAAAGACTAGACTGGAGCTGGCTTTGCCTGAAGTGGTGCAGTGAGCGAGTGTCACCGAGTCACATGATGCTCACAGAGTGAAATGCAGTAAGATTCTGGGAGACATAGCCAGGCTGTAGACGAGGTCAAACTTTCAGGAGACCAAATGATCAGGAAAAACTTGCATCAATGTCCTATAACATTGTCAGTATCTCAAAAGATAGTGCACTTAAATCTAATACAGCAGGTTGTGGGGTCTGCTGTTCCCATCCCAGAACAGGTAATGCACTTATCTCTAATACAGATGGTAGTGCCATCTGCTGTTCCCATCCCACAACAGGTAGTGCACGTATCTCTAATACAGCAGGTTGTGGCGTCTGTTGTTCCCATAAACACAGAAAGACTCTGCAAGTATGGCGGCTGCAAGGACTCAACTCAGGCAGAATGCAAAGCAAAAAAGGGAGACCAGCAGCTATAGCATCAGTATCCTTTATTAGGCTGGTAGTCAAAACTCCATAACCATGTAACACAGATCGGTTTTGGCACAAAAACTTCTAAGCCTTCCACAATGTAAAAGTGTTAACATCAAACATTACCCATATATATATATATATATATATATATATATATTTATACTAATCCAAATTACATGATCCAATTAAAGATGTTCATTCAATCCTGGGTGAAACAATCCACCTAATTTAATGATCAACTTTTGCTCTTTCTGGTTCAAACTATAATGTCAGCCAACTTTATTGGATCTATTCGCTGTAATTCTGTCAATAATAATGAAATTAAAGGAGGCAGATGGCTGTATTAGTGTATGTTTACATAGGGCATTGTGTTCCTCTTATGTCTTATATCACAGAAATGTTCCACCATCCGGAACTTCAGAGAACATGAAGTTTGCCCTACATAGAATGACGAACAATGGTATGTAGCTAAATAGATTACCCAGTCTGACTGACATTTGGCAAAAAAAGTAATGTCAAAAACATGACCAGTATTACTACTGCTAAAAGTTTTGGATTTGGTAATTTTGGAACAATAGGAACAGTGGCCACAGGGAAAACATTCAATCATCCCCCACTAAGGTAATAATTCCCACAACAGGTAATGCACTTATCTCTAATACAGCAGGTCGGTGGGTCTGCTGTTCCTATCCCACAACAGGTAGTGCACTTATCTCTAATACAGCAGGTTGTGGCATCTGCTGTTCCCATCTCACAACAAGTAGTGCACTTATCTCTAACACAGCAGGTTGAGGTGTCTGCTGTTACCATCCTACAACAGGTAGTGCACTTATCTCTAATACAGCAGGTTGTGGCATCTGCTGTTCCCATCCCACAACAGGTAGTGCACTTATCTGTAATACAGCAGGTTGTGGCATCTGTCTGTTCCCATCCCAGTTATTTAGATTTTTAAAGGGGTGATTTATTCCTGAGTTTTCTGTACTTTGGATGAATTGTTACATCATGGCAAGGCCCCTTCAGCCTGAATTGGTGGCAGCTCAGGTCGATGTAAAAGATACCATTATATTTAAGTAAAAGAGACGGTGAAGTTCACTGGTCTTCTGGCTAAATTCCCCGTAGTAGTCTGTACACACATTATAAAGATGATTTATCTATGTATGGAGTTGTTTTACCACAGTTAAAACACTGGCTTTAAAACATTGGCAAGTTTACATGAAAAATAACTGTATCATCCCTTTTTACATGGCATAGCAGGATGGAGACCTGACTGTGATTCACATAACTAGAGTTCCATTAGGGTTTGAAGGCTGGAGTAGTCTGGTAGGGCATGGAAGGGAGTGGCAGTTGTCAGCTTGCCCCTTCTGTGATGGAAGCAGTGCTACAATTGTGACAAATTGTCGCGGAATTCAGCATTAATTGGGGAAGGGGGCCTTCAGCTGTCTGACTTTATGTGCAGAGATATGCATGACGTCAGTAGCTCCACCTATTAAGGACATAAAAAAATTGTGGTGCAGAGCAGTTTGTTTGATAATGCCACCCACTCTGCATTGATTTCTACTTCCCCTTCTTAACCTACAATAAGAAGGGGGCTCCACTCTCTGGGTAACTCCTCATCTGATGAACTGTGCAGTTTTAAGTCATCCACAAAAAGTAGATCAGAAATCTTTAAACAAGGATGTGTTCTGGGAATCAAGTTGCAACCACAGCCTAATTTGCTAAGTAAACACCTTAATGGGTTAAGGGCAAGACAAAAAAACAGTGATGACAAAGAATCACCTTCCAATATCCTCCTTTGATGTTGTACCCCTGGGATAATAATTTGCCCTTTGTCATGGCTCAGCTACAAAGTGGTTTGCCTCTGTTTCATGGTCACTGTAATGTAATTTAATGTTGCATGTATGTTATGTAAGCACTCCTTTATCCAGGTTTGTTCAAGGCAGAACTGCCAGCATTTGTTCTGGCAGAGGGCATACAGTGCAGACAATGTCTGTGTCCCATATTACCGTCTCTGCATTACATTTGTTTGAAAGCAAAAGGACAAAGTAAGTCCATCGTATTTGCCTTTTAACTGTATTCAGCACTGTTTCCTCTGCCATTTCCCTTTGTACATGCTCAGCACTTACTCATGAATGCCTCCACACATTACCTCCCCACCACCACCTGTGGTAGCCCATTCCAGATGTCTACAGCTGAGTCCTTGAAAAAGTATTTTCACAAATGTAAGAAATAGTTGTGCCTATGATCTGTGACCTGTGCTCCATTCCTTAACCCTCTGTCCTTCCTTTTCAGGAAAGTACTAAACACCCCATAACACAAACTTGTACAGCAATATTAAGTCACTATTATTTCTTCTGGTGTCAAGTAAAAAGAATTTTAACTCCACTTTGCGGTCATGTATGTTTACCTGCATCTCATGAACTCTTCTGGTTGATTTCTTTTGGATTCCTTACTGTGGCCTGATATTCTTCTCCTGTTTTAGAGCTTGACATAGTACCAAGCATGTGGTCTGAGCTGGGCCTGATATCCCTCTCCTGTTTCAGAACTTGACAGAGTACTAAACATGAGCTGGGCCTGATATCCTTCACCTGTTACAGAACTTGACAGAGTGCCAAACATCAGATGGGCCTGATATCCTTCTCCTGTTTCAGAGCTCGACATAATACCAAGCATGTGGTCTGAGCTGGGCCTAATATCCTTACCTTGTTTCAGAGCTCAACATAGTACCAAACATGTGGTCTGAGCTGGGCCTGATATCCTTCCCTTGTTTCAGAGCTCAACATAGTACCAAACATGTGGTCTGAGCTGGGCCTGATATCCTTCCCTTGTTTCAGAGCTCGACATAGTACCAAACATGTGGTCTGAGCTGGGCCTGGTATCCTTCTCCTGTTTCAGAACTTGACAGAGTACTAAACATGAGTTGGGCCTGATATCCTTCACCTGTTTCAGAACTTGACAGAGTACCAAACATGAGCTGGGCCTGATATCCTTCTCCTGTTTCAGAGCTCGACATAATACCAAGCATGTGGTCTGAGCTGGGCCTGGTATCCTTCCCTTGTTTCAGAACTTGACAGAGTACTAAACATGAGATGGGCCTGATATCCTTCACCTGTTTCAGAGCTCGACATGATACCAAACATGTGGTCTGAGCTGGGCCTGATAGCCTTCCCTTGTTTCAGAGCTCGACATGATACCAAACGTGGTCTGACCTGGATTTACCATAGATGGATCATTACTGATTTGTTTCTGGTGTGTGTCCTATGGTAACGTAACACAGTATTTTGTCAGCTGCTGCCACAGCCCTTTTACTCTGCTCCTGATAATCCATTCCAGTTGCAATTAAAACTTTGTGACCTGTTCCTGCTCTGATACCATCAGTTGTATTCCTCCCAGCTGCTATTTGACTTCAGGATCATTGTGGCCCTTGCACATAACTTTTCATCTTCTGTGCTGAGCCTCAGCTGCAACCTTTTAGTTCAGTTGACCTGCTTTTCCTATCCTTCACTGGACTCTTCTCTGCCTCCACTGCTGCCTTTGTTTCATCAATCAAGCAGCTGATCCCATTCGCTGCTCAAACGCGAACAGAGATTGCAGGTATTGCTAAGACACTCTGATAATCACTTTCCTTATTCTACACAGTATTGCTCTAACCACAGCCCTTTGAATCCTATCATTTAATCTTCCAACAGTCTAATTATTTTGTATTTATTGTTTCCTTATCTCCACCAGTGTTCCAAGAAACCTCTGTAAAAGTAAATCAAAAAACCTGCTGACTTTTGCTACAGTAAATTCTAAAATAATAGCAAAATCAACATGAATCAAACGCTTTAACAGGCTGCTTCCACTTATGCCATTAAGTAGCAATTTACATTATACTTTATCTATCTATCTATCCATCTATCCATCTATCCATCTGTCTATCTGTCTATCTATCGATCTGTCTGTCTGTCTGTCTGTCTGCCTATCTATCTATCTATCTATCTATCTATCTATCTATCTATCTATCTATCTATCTATCTATCTATCTATCTATCTATCCCTCTATCCTTCCAAGCTATCTTAGATTTATAGCACTGACACTTAGAATGAGGTACCAAAATTACAATTAATCTTATACCTCTATATGAAAGACTGCTTTGTTCTGCTGCCTTGGGGTCTGGGGGTGAACTTCCACCTCTAAAGAAAAATGGAATTCAGTAGATCCAGTGTCAGCTATTTTGAATGTAAGACTGACACTCACAGATATTTGAAATACATGTATCTATTTTATATATATATATATATATATATATATATATATATATACACACACACACATTTATATGGTTACAACTAGAAATATCTAAAAACTCATTTGACTGACAATTTTTTGTGGATGTAAAAAAGACTTAATACCCTAAATGACTGAATGCATCGAATGCTCATTTCTATGGTGTGACTAAGTAGGAGAGTGCAGAAAAATTAATGTTTAACTGAAAACTTTATAGAAGTGTGTAAGTGTGTTTGTTGGTTGGGGTAAAGGTTAGGTAAGGGGATCAATTTACATTTGATATTATGTACATTCTGTGTCATTTTGTATTGCATAGTGGTACTGTTAGGAAAATTGTTTTTAATTACATAACATGCATTGTTAGGGTTGTGGTTAGAAGCAGAGTTAGGGTTAGGAGCAAGGTTAGAGTTAGATGCAGGGTCAATGGTTAGGGTTAAGAGGAGGGCTAAGGTTAGAGGCAGGGTTAAGGTTAGGAGCAGGGTTAGGATTAGGGTTAGAGGCAGGGTTAGGAGCAGGGTTAGAGTTAGAGGCAGGGTCAATGGTTAGAGTTAGGAGGAGGGTTAGGATTAGAGGCAGGGTTAAGGTTAGGAGCAGGGTTAGGATTAGGGTTAGAGGCAAGGTTAGGGTTAGAAGCAGGGTTAGGGTTAAAGGCAGGGTCCAGGGATAGGGTTAGGAGCAATGTTAGGGTTAAGGTTAAGGTTAGAGCCAGGGCTAGGGTTAGGAGCAGGGTTAGGATTAGGGTTTGGAGCAGGATTAGGGTTAGGGTTATAGGCAAGGTTAGGGTTAAGAGCAGGGTTAGGGTGAGGGTTTGGAGCAGGATTGGGGTTAGGGTTACAGGCAGGGTTAGGGTTAGGAGTAAGGTTAGAGTTAGGGTTAGGGTTAGGAGGAGGATTAGGTTCAAGGTTAGAGGCAGGGTTAGGGTTGGGAACAAGATTAGGGTTAAAGGCAGGGTCCAGGGTTAGGGTTAAGGTTAAGGTTAGAGCCAGGGTTAGGGTTAAGAGCAGGGTTAGGATTTGGAACAGGATTAGGGTTAGAGTTATAGGCAGGGTTAGGGTTAAGAGCAGGGTTAGGGTGAGGGTTTGGAACAGGATTAAGATTAGGGTTAGAGGCAGGGTTAGGGTTAAAGGCAGGGTCCAGAGTTAGGCTTAGGAGCAAGGTTAGGGTTATGAATAAGGTTAGAGGCAGGATTTGGGTTAAGAACAGGGTTAAGGTTAGGGTTTTGAGCAGGATTAGGGTTAGGATTAGAGGCAGGGTTAGGGTTAGGAGGCGGATTAGGGTTAGGGTTAGAGGCAGGGTTAAGATTAGGAGCAGGGTTAGGGTTAGGTGCAGTATTAGGTTTTGTAGCTGGGTTAGGTTTATGGTTAGCAAACATGAGTAAGGTGATGCAGGAGGGTGACACTTATTAATAAGTCTGGACGTCTTATTAATGCCTACCAATCTTATACCTATCCTTGCTCTACTTCTAACCCTAGTCCTGTACCTTACCTTTCAAAAGAACATTTCTGTTATCACTACCACTATTCCATAAATTCAGTCTGAATGTAGGATGGGATTTTGGTCTTCCATTCTAGATGTTTTAAATTTTTTACATATATTGAATTTCAAAATGCTGTCATCAATGACTTCAATTTTGATACCTTTCCATTTCAATATTTCAAAATATACTCACAGATGCACACATATATGTATCTGTGTGTGTGTGTGTGTGTGTTTTGTATATATACATACATGGGTCCCCTTCAGATGGTCAAACTTTTAAAAGCTCGACTTTCATATGGCCGAGACCATATGATCGAACTTTTAAAAATTGGAACGGTCTGAATGGAGATCTCAATGGAGTGTGGAATGGGAGGATTTCCCTTTACCACTATGTAGTACGATCTCGGAGTTGGTATATTTAAATAGCAGAGGATGTGCTTTTTTGTTTATATTTTTTTCACATTGTCGAACATTCAAATGTTCGAAGATATAGTCTCAGCCATACGAAAGTCGAATATTTGGATGTTCGATTATGTGAAGTAGATCTAAACACGCATATATATATATATATATATATATATATATATATATATTTATATATATTATATATAGTTTGGATATATATTATGTTCAGAAAATATTAATTTATTGGAATTGCAAGTATCCATGTATATAGTTCAAAATATTTCAAATAGGTGGAGGGGGCTATAACCCCCACAGCCCCCCCTTACTATATATACTAACTCCAGGGTCGCACTGCAGTGGGGAAAAGGCCATTTATAACTTTCAGTGAAATGTGTTTCAGTGAATTGTGTTTTGACTTGAGCTTTCAGTGAATTGTGGACAGTCAAATGTGTTTCAGTGAAATGTGCTTTCAGTGAATAGTCCTAGACCCATATATATATATATATATATATATATATATATATATATATATATATATATATATATATATATATATTAAGAGAAAGTGAGAAACAGATAAAGAGATCTATATCTATAAATATATATCTATAGCTATAAATATATGTATCTCAATCTATGTATATTTATAGCACAGATATATATATATAAAATGAAACACAAACCCAGCACTAGTCCACATCCAAATGTACGAGATAAAACTGTAGGAACCACAGGGTCAATAAATATTCCACTTTATTAAATCCACAAAAAATAGTAGCATGAGTTACAGTATCTCACAACATCAACCAAGCAAGCAAACTGGTTTCACCTCATGGGCATCATCAGAGCTACATAACCACAGAGGTCTCTCCAACAAACCTTTATATACACATTTTGTTAACATTTTTAAAGTGACACCATGTAAAATACATGTGTTATTAATGAAATTGCACAGAACATACACTCCAAAAGGGAAAAATACACTCCAAAAGGGAAAAAAAAATTATAAATATATATATATATATATATATATATATATATGTGTGTGTGTGTGTGTGTGTGTGTGTGTGTATATACTCACACTCTCCAGAAAGGAAAAAAGGAAAAAAAGCCTATATCCTCATATTTATATCATTTTCAGTTTAAATATTATAAATTTTTACCATTATAGGTTTTC
>NC_056733.1:1008435969-1008525969 GCF_019279795.1 Protopterus annectens | reverse complement strand
TTGTTTGCACTGAATCAGTAAATGAGAAGTCATTTAAAAACATGCCCAGTTGTGGCAAAACAGGAAAGCAGTAGAAGTTAACCCTTAACTCTGTGTGAACTACTACATGAAAATGTAAGAACTGTATTCTTTCATTACGTTTTTGGATATTGTGAATGAAAGCAGATAAGAGCAACCACTCTTGAAGTACTTAAAGCAGACTATGAGCAGTGCAGTTAAACATAAAGGGTTTTTATGCTTTATATAGGGGTATCCTTATGTGAAGACCCTGTTCGTTTGTTTAAAGATAGGAAAGAATGAAAAAGGGAGGATGTAACAAAGTAACAAAGACGAACATCTGGAAGGAAAACATCAATATGGTTGTGCTGTAGAAGGTGGGAGAAAAGGGGTACTATGTTTTTGGTGGGGCACAGACTTCCTGCTTTTCAATTTTTTTTCATATAAGAGGGTAGTTTTGGTGGGAAGCAGGTTATAATGTGTACAAGAAAACAGCAGGGAAGGATGGGAGGTGAAGCTGACATCCCGTATCAAATCCTCTAAAGCCAGCTATGACGGCAGAACTGCAGCTGACACCAAAAGCAACCACAAAGCCTTCTATAGCTATATCAAAAACCTCCAAAGCAATACCCAGATTGGCTCTGAGTTATTGTACAATGGCACCTTCTGTACTGAGCCAACAGATATAGCCAACATACTGGCCGACAGATTCAGTGCCAACTTTACCCCCCCTCCAAGGGCCCTATACCAATACCAGACGAAAGCCTGGTACCCACCATTTCTGCAGCACAGGTAAAAGTTGCATTGTCCATAGCCAAGAATACAGTGTCCATGGGACCTGATAATATACCTGGCTGTGTCCTACATGAGCTACAAAATGAACTGGCACCACATCTATGTACCCTGTTCAATCACAGCCTTACCTCAGGTTATTTTGCCTAATGAATGGTGTACTGCTACTGTCATCTGGCTCCATAAAGGGGGAGCAACTACAGACCCTGGGAACAATCACCCCATTAGCCTGATGAGTCTGATATTCAAAGTTATGGAGCACATAATGATGGACATGCTTAACAAAGATATAAGCAATCTCCAGACTCTTGACCCCACACAGTTTGGCTTTGTCAAGGGGAGATCTTGCCTGATGAACCTGGTTAACTTCTTCTTGGCAGTCACCAATGCTGTGGATGAGGGTAAGGCAGTGCATACAGCCTACCTCGACCTGGCCAAGGCCTTTGATACCATTCCCCACTCAGGTATCCTTGATAAACTCACCAAACTAGGAATCAATCCTTACATCACTAGGTGGGTTGCAAATTGGCTCACAGACAGGACCCACAGAGTAAAAGTTGTGGATTCCAAGTCAGACTGTCAACCAGACACAAATGGAGTCCCACAGGGATTGGTCCTGGGCCATCTCCTGGTTTGGCATCTACTTCTCAGAAGTCCAGGCCAACACAGAAGGACTCTGGCTGACCAGGTTTGCTGATGACTGCAAGCTAGGAGTCATTAGCAATTCTCCAAATGAGGCAGACAGCCTACAAAAGAGCTTGTCTGAGACCAATGGCTGGTGTAGGAATCATGGCCTGAAGCTTAATGTCAAAAAGTGTTATCATCCCTGATGGAAAAAAATTAGTTACCACAAATTGCCATGTTGATGGGAGTCTGCTGAACACTGAAACCATAAAAGATCTGGGTACCCAGGTCGAGAGCTACCTCACTTTTGACCACTACATTGCCACTGTGGTCAGAAAGTCCTTCTATGTGGCACATCTTATAACTAAAGGTATCTCATCCAGGAAGAACGAGGTCATCATCCCTCTCTACCCGTCCCTCATTAGAACAATCATTGAAAATAACACCCCTTTTAGCATGTACCTGACCAGATACCTGCAACAGCTGGAGAGGCCACAAAAGTACCTCACAAAAAGGATCCTAGGCCTTAAACACATGTCCTACATGGACAGACTCAAGAAACTTCATCTGTTCTGAGTCTCTTATCATCTACTTAGATGTGATCTCTGCTTGACTTACAAAGCCATGTCTGACCTAGACCTACTTTAAATGTTACACCTAAAGAAATCCCAATCCCCCTGCGCCACACGCTCCAGAGATCACAATCTCATTACTAAAATTAATAGAACATACTGGAGGAACAGGTTCATCTCCCAAAGACTGCCCAAACTTTGGAATAAACTTCCCATTCATGTCAACCAGAGCATCTCGCTGGCCCTCTTCAAAAGAAATCTTGACGAGTGGATGGGTAACAGAAAGTTCACCCTAGGGATCACTCCAGTTGCGCTAATGGATAGGGGCACTGTGAACTAACATTGGATGGCACAGTGCCTAGACAATTTTTTGGGGTTAGGCTTGTAAAGGTTCCAGTGCCATTAGCCTAGTACACACCTATGAACCTATGAATGACTGAACAGCAGGGAAGGATGAGGGGTAAAGATAGGGTATATGACAGAAGAGCAGGGAAGGACGGGGGGGGGGTGAAGATGAGTTGAGCTAAGGAAGAAACCTCAATCTACAGGACCTCAAACATTTCCACTGCCTGATGGTGTTATAGTGGAGGACCTTGATGTTGAAGGGACAGTGGCCTCTGTTGGTATGATGGTAAGCACTGATGAGGCAGTGGGTTTTCAATCTGCTGAAGAGCATTGTAGACTGTCTGAAGTTGTCTCTCCACTACCTGCTCCATAACACTTTCAACCAAGTCCCAAGGCCCATGGTCAGTGAGGATTGCCAAGCTGTCACATGCCTGAGTGCCTACAGGTCTGGTGCCATTCCCCTACCCTGTCAGGATGTCCCAGGATGGGCAGAGGGTGAACGCTCCCTGACCTGGGAGGAACATAGATGGGCTGCTCCTAAAGATTCTGAACCTGTGGAAAACAAACTGAAATTAGAGAGAAAGAAAATAAAGAAAGACAAAGGAATACATAATTTAAATAAAAAAATGAGAAAAGTAAGGTAGAGAGACAAACAAAAAATTAAGACAATAAATTCACCCATTATATAATACATCAGTGAAATCTTTATTCTTTATTTTTATTAAAAATGTATTCATATAAAAGAATATTCTGAAAAATGGTTCTGGAAACATGGGAACAATGAGTACATTGCTATGAAGTAGTGGTGATTTTCACATTTGCAGTCAAGTGATACTAATGACATACAGTGTGCTGATGTAAGAAATGTAATACATTTGAAATTCTGCCTGATATGGGTTGTGCTGCAGTTGTGTACTGAAGAACTGTACTTCTTAGTGTATGAATTACTTTTACATTTTCCTTATGAAATCATTAAAAGTAGAAAAAATTCATTTATTACTTAAAATTTCTCTTTAAATATAAACATTTTCCCATATTCACGATCACCATCAGGATATCTCCCTGTGGTACAGTTGACTTGGGACACATGGTTGAAGTGACATTCAGCTGCAGAGAAATATGCTATTTGCAAATTCCCTGTGGGCAAAGAGAAGAATATGTCGCCATACCTACAACTTCAGTAACCAAATGCACAGGAGAAAAACAATGTCTATGGTCCCTAAGGGAACATGAGACAGCAGGCAGTATGGCAGAGTTCAGCAGCAGGCTGGTCAAAGGGCATATCAGTGGCAGTAAAAATGCAATGGATAATGGGCAGTGCCTTTATAATTGGAGTGTGTGGACCACTACCCCCTTCTCAGTCTCTAGAGAACATTACCTAAAATGCATACTGGAGCATAAATATGACTACAGTAGCCTGCAGGATTTCCTCCATGCTGTAGCACACTTCTACATGTAGTTACATAAGTATGTACTGTACACCCAGCACAACACTCATTACTTTCCTGTCCCTGTGCTGTAGCACACTTCTACATGTTGTAGTTACATAAGCATGTTCTGTACACTGAACACAACACTCATTACTTCCTTGAACCTGTGCTGTAGCACACTTCTACATGTTGTAGTTACATAAGCATGTTCTGTACACTGAACACAACACTCATTACTTCCTTGAACCTGTGCTGTAGCACACTTCTACATGCTGTAGTTACATAAGTATGTACTGTACACTGAACACAACACTCATTACTTCCCTGTCCCTGTGCTGTAGCACACTTCTGCATGTTGTAGTTACATAAGCATGTTCTGTACACTGAACACAACACTCATTACTTCCCTGTCCCTGTGCTGTAGCACACTTCTACATGCTGTAGTTACATAAGTATGTACTGTACACCCAGCACAACACTCATTACTTTCCTGTCCCTGTGCTGTAGCACACTTCTACATGTTGTAGTTACATAAGCATGTTCTGTACACTGAACACAACACTCATTACTTCCTTGAACCTGTGCTGTAGCACACTTCTACATGTTGTAGTTACATAAGCATGTTCTGTACACTGCACACAACACTCATTACTTCCCCTGCCCCCATGCTGTAGCACACTTCTACGTGTTGCAGTTACATGAGCATGTAATGTACACTGAGCACAACACTCATTACTTCCCCTATCTCCATGCTCTAGCACACTTCTACATGTTGTAGTTACATCAGCATGTACTGTACACTGAGCACAACACTCATCACTTCCCCTGTCCCCATGCTGTAGCACACTTCTACATGTTGTAGTTACATAAGCATGTTCTGTACACTGAACACAACACTCATTACTTCCCCTATCTCCATGCTGTAGCACACTTCTACATGTTGTAGTTACATCAGCATGTACTGTACACTGAGCACAACACTCATCACTTCCCCTGTCCCCATGCTGTAGCACACTTCTACATGTTGTAGTTACATAAGAATGTACTGTACATTGAGCACACCACTCATTACTTCCCCTGTCCCCACAGTGTAACACACTTCTACATGCTGTAGTTACATATGTATGTACTGTACACTGAGCACACCACTCATTACTTCCCCTGTCCCCATGCTGTAGCACACTTCTACATGCTGTAGTTACATAAGCATGTACTGTACACTGAGCACACCACTCATTACTTCCCCTGTCCCCATGCTGTAGCACACTTCTACATGCTGTAGTTACATAAGCATGTACTGTATACTGAGCACAACACTCATTACTACTTCTGCTCCCATGCATTTGGTTATTAAAGCTGTGAGCATGGCAGTGTGTGCTTCTCTTTGCCCACAGGGAATTTGCCAACAGCCATATTTCTCTGCAGCTGAATGTCACTTCAGCCATGTATCCCCAGGCAAATGTACCACAGGGAAATGTCTTGCTGCCTAGGTGCCTGAACCCTCTTTAGCATCCTGTTCTCCTGTGCTCTGTTATAAGATATCGCGTCATCTGCTGCATTGAGAACATGTCAGACTATCTCATATGTGTTTTTTACAATATTTCTGACATGATTATATTTACTATTCAACAAGGCACTGAAGTTATTCTTTATTTGCTTAAGATGTGTGCTTAATTCTGTTTACATTTCTACTGAGATTTGCTATACACTTTCAATTAAGCACAAAGACAGCAAAACACATATGTTCATACTTTTGTTGTAACTAATCCATGTGTACTAATAAGTGTTTCTTCTCCAATGCAAGTTGAACTAGAACTATATGACTACCTTCCAGAAGTTCCAGTTGTTAGTTTTTATGACCGTGTACAGCTTGCCTATTTTTGGGATTGTTAGCAATTGACTGGAAGTTATGATATACTTCCAGTTCAACTTACATTAAACAAAACATATTTATTATTACTGATGGATACACTATATTTCATGGCAATGTCTGCTTTGATAATTTTCTGGTTAATAAATGAAACCATTTGATGGGTTTAAATAGAAATCTACAGAATTAATCAAACAATACATTTCTCAGATATCCTGTGTGCTGGTTCTTTACTTGCAACTTTAACCGCCACCCCACCTTACCCTACTGTAACTAGACTGCGGTGTCTAAATGAGTTCAACCATCTTGTATATGCAGTTAATATTTTGGAAAAATGAATGTATTTTACAATGACCATAGTAATAAATAGTTTGTAGTTGACGTGTATCAAATCTTTTTTTCTAACAATACTAAGCTAATAACTATAGTATAAGAAATTATGTGGCAAAGCAAGTATGTTCTCTTCTGTTTGTGCATAAATAATGATATGTATATACATACAAATATTTATAACTATGTTCATGCAGATTTACATCCGTCTTTTACAGAGATATATATGCATACTTACATATATTTCTTTACTCATACATTTAGATTTTTATTTGTACACAAAGGCATGTCAACACATGAACACATAATATTTGTATCCAGATGCATTGTTAACAGATATGTTTATTCCTACTCATACAATTGGATTACATACAGATGCATATTTGCAGTTGCACAGACATGTGCTCTTGCATTTACCAGCATTATTTCTTTGCTATATGTTTTAAATCTATTTTGATAAGATTTAAAACAAAATATACTAAATACTATAGAAATAAATATAAATATCCATATTTATATATTTCTAATATATAAATACTATAGAAATCTGGCCTTTTCACCAACACCTGGTCTACCTACTCAGGCAGCTGGTCAGGTCTATGCTTTTGTAGGTCATCGTACCTGTGGTGTCACTGGGGTCTAGATCAGGTGATCCAAAAACAACAGCACAACTGAATGAAGACTCTTAATAAAACAATAACTCATCAGTTCCTTAAGTAAATTTGAAGAAACAGTCACCACAGCTTTGAAAATATGTAAACACTTTGTGTTTTCCACCACTTGATTGAAGTCTTTTATACATATTTTCAATGCTGTGGTGACTATTTCTTCAAGACTGCGTGATCACTGCCAGGAAAAACATGTAAAACAATGTAGAAATTAACCGGACTTCAACGTGAATAAAATACTGTTATTTTTTATTAGTTAAAACACATCACATAAGCGCTTTCATCTCTCATGGAGACTTCTTCAGATAAAATACACTCACATTCATTAAAGGTCCAAGAATAAATGCAGAAAAAAGCAAAGGCAAGGCTCCAGTTACTTCAGCCAGCACAGCTGTTTATTGACGCAAGCACTTTCACTAGATGCTTCTTCAGGTGTATCCACATTGTTGCTAAAACACCCATTTTATACTATCGTCACAAATCACATGACAATACTATTTAACTATTTAAAGAAAAATGCTTCTAAAAACATATAAAAGAATGTATACATTTAAAAGTATGCACCATCAAATGCAAGTGCAGAAAAATATGTACACATATAACACATTTCAAAACATCACCTACGTAATGGTCTATTTTTTCAAATGGGTCTCATTGGCACATGGTCATTTAAGCCATGTCCTACATCAGCCCTCAACCTCACAATCCAGTTTGCCTCTAACTCTTCAGTTCTAGCTCTGATATCACCCCCCCCTTATTATCATAACATCTGCCCTGTGACCATAAATTTAAAACTATGTCTTTCACTTGTCTCAGCCACATGCTTTGCAAGAGCATTAAATATGCTTTTCTTTTTAATATGATAAATATGCTCTCATATTCTGTCTTTGAGCAATCTATCGGTCTTACCAACACAGAATTTATTACATGACTGGCATGTAGCCAGATATTCCACATGGGGGTACTACAAGTTGCATTAACACTCAAATGAAAGACCTCATTTGGATGTTCAAATTCTGTTCCTACATCTATATATTCATAATACTGACATCTCTTACAGGGTTTAGTCCCTCTATCTTTAGAATGCCCTATCTGATCTCTCGGTGAACACAGTCTCCTTTTCAATGACTTTTTTTTCTTAAACGTAAACTGAGGATGTGGGTCCAGAAACTTACTCACTTGCCTATCTGTGGTCAAGAGATTCCAATGAGTATTAATAATACTGGTATATTTTCTTATGTCTCTTGAATAACTAACACACATTTTAAGCTTACTATTATTATATATTTTATTAGCCCCAGAGTTTTCACAAGGTTCTGAAAAATATGGCTTTACTCTCGTACCCCTTAATTTTTCTGTCTCTATCATATTCCTACACACTTCATCCTTATTGTATCCCCTTTCCACCGACGCTGTGTTTACGAATTCCTGTCAACAGCATGTTCATGACTGTGGCAGAAAAGTTGACTTATGTGCTCACATATTATTGGGATTCATAGCGATAAGTGTAACTAAACCTAATTTGCAAACCACACAGGTAAATTACACTGAATTTACATAATAAGTTTAAGTTCTCCATATTAAGTTGTGATCACTTGAGACAGGTGGCAAATGTTTTAGAAAACCGTAAACTTGCTCATATAAAAAATAAATAGTAAAATTGTAAGAAATTATTAAGAAATAGTTCATATTTATGTTAGATAATCACGTTTACTAAGTGAATTTTGAATTTTATTGTTGTGACAGTCTGGTGTAGATCATATATGTAAATACTGATGAAATGTGTCTTATTTATGAATGAGAATTGCTGACAGTAGCCCTGGAAATGTATGTGGAAATGGTCATAATGGCAATGTGAAACATATTTTGGAAAGTAATTTTGGTAACATTTAGTGATTATGCTACTCAGGATAGATGTGACTTTAGCCTGATGTACTGCGTTTTTAAGAATGCATTATGTTAAACTACATGCTGCTTTACTGGGGAAATTCTGACTGTCACTCATGAATGAATAATGACAGCATGAGTGCAGAAACGTGTTAGGGGAAGGATACAAGTCTGTTAGCAAAGAGCTTGCAATAGTACTATGAATGTGTTGATGATGATGCAGAGATTACTATAACACAAACTTGACTTACAGGATTGGGAATTTGCATTTGTACATGAATATGGGCGTTGTGTCACCAAACCAAGTTTTGCTCTCAGATCTTTGATTTATTTGTGTTGAAAGCATGCATGCTTTCATTGTTGTGATTTTGTTAAAGATCAGATGAAACGTTTCAGTGCATGACATCTGTATATTGGTTTATGTACATTAATGATGCCGTAACATGGGTCCAGAGAGAGAGAGGACACTTTTAGCCACAAAGGGAACTACATTCTCATGGCAGTCCTTTTGACATACAGCAAATGCCTTGTTTGGAAAAGGAGTATCCAAACAAGCTGATCAGGCAAAGGCCTGAAACCAGATGGTTATGGCTATAAATGCTGTTGGTGGAAGGAAACGTACATTGACACAGTGCAAGAAGAGGGGCAATGATAAGGTAGGATGTGTCAGAGAAAAGACGCGGCAGAATGTGATTGCCCATAGCAGCACAGGCGTGGGGCTACTATACTTATCCCTTTAACACTTGATGAGGAATACCTCCTCTCCAGTCATGAGGATGACTGTGACACAGATAATGAAGGCACTGATATAATCAGAGGTGGTGAGGACACTGGCTATTACCTACATCTGCAGCATCAGCAGACATCTTCTCAGGAAGATTGTTTTGGCAACAGTATTTATATGTATATATAGTATAATTCCGCGGTGGTGCAGCGGTAGCATTGTTGCCTCACAGTAAGAGGTTCTCCCATTCAATTCTCAGCTAGTGTGTGGGGAGTGCCTTCTGTGTGGAATCTGCATGTGCTGCATGCGGGTTGAGTGGCTTTCCGAAAGACATGCGTGAATGGGCATGCCTTCGTTGAAGGTTGGGCATCGAGCTGGCAACTCGGCACCGTGAAAATCTACTGCCAATCATTAGCGGATCAGAGTTCTGCTGTGGAGACCCCTAACCAGGAAAAGCCGAAAGACAACAACATTTATATGTATATATAAATGTAATATAATATAATACAAAAATAAATATAATATAGTAATGGATACATACATGTAGTATTTAGAATATAATGTAATACAATAAAATATAATATAACATAGTGTTTATACAGAGAACTGAATGCTGAAATGGAATGATTACACGTAACGCATGAGGATTACTATTAACAGCTGAACCATCCACATCTGCACATAATAACATTGAACAGAGTGTGGTTGGTAAGTGTTCTCAAAACCTTCTCAAGTAGCATCCAGTAGTGTACCGCTGTATCTGAGTAGTAATGTATTCACTTAATTCTTTACAAGCTAAGCACAAACTGTTCCACTATGCAAATAAATTTACATGACGTCAGCAGCCGAATGGATGATGATGATGATGATGATAACATAGTTATAAGTATGAGACAAACTGAGGAAAGTGGCGCACAGTCTCCAAGTTTAATGGCAGGATTTCATGCTCCATAACATGTTAGTAACTCTGCAGGTGACACTGTATCACACAAAGTCAAGTGCATGATGACATTACACAACATGTACAGAGAGAAAATCTATGCACCTCTATACCAGTATCTCCAAACCCACAGGAATACCTTCTGGATAACGACAGACATGCAGAGGTAACACTGTCCATGGTGACAGCTTTAAAAAAGGCTGCACAGTGCAGGCATATATCACAACTTCCCCAGGAAATATGTAAAACATTGTCTGCCCAGCAAAAAATGTGTAGCAACATTGTTAAGGCTCAGTGTACTGTCCCAGCCAGCCAGCAAGAAATGGTCAGCTAGAAATGGTCAGAGTGAAGATTTCCAGGACTACATAGAAATTACCTAGAGCGGGGATAATGCCATGATCACATGTATCCATAGTATGGAAATAACACAGAGAAGGGATAATGCCATGATCAGACGTATCCATTGTATGGAAATGACGTAGAGCAGGGATAATGCCATAATCAAACTTATCCATAGTATGGAAATGACATAGAGCAGGGATAATGCCATGATCACATGTATCCATAGTATGGAACTGACAGAGAACAGGGATAAAGCCATAATCACATGTATCCATTGTATGGAAATGACATAGAGCAGGGATAATGCCATGATCACACTTATTCATACAACGGAAATGACATAGAGCAATGATAATGCCAGGATCACACGTATCCATAGTATGGAAATGACATAGAGCAGGGATAATGCCATGATCACACTTATCCATAATATGGAAATGACATAGAGCAGGGATAATGCCATGATCACACGTATCCATAGTATGGAAATTACATAAAGCAGTGATAATGCCATGATCACACGTATCCATAGTATGGAAATGACAGAGAGCAGGGATAATGCCATGATCACACACATCCATAGTATGGAAATTACAGAGAGCAGGGATAATGCCATGATCACATGTATCCATAGTATGGAAATGACAGAGAGCAGGGAAAATTCCATGATCGCACATATTCATAGTATGGAAATGACAAAGAGCAGGGATAATGCCATGATCACACATATCCATAGTATGGAAATGACATAGAGTAGGAATAATGCCATGATCACATGTATCCATAGTATGGAAATGACATAGAGCAGGGATAATGCCATGATCACATGTACCCATAGTATGGAAATGACATAGAGCAACAATAATGCCATGATCACATGTATCCATAGTATGAAAATGACATAGAGCAGGGATAATGCCATAATCACACGTATCCATAGTATTGAAATGACAGCAGGGATAAAGCCAAGATCACACGTATCCATAGCATGGAAATGACTGAGAGAAGGGATAATGCCATGATCACATGTATCCATAGCATGGAAATGACAAAGAGCAGGGATAATGACATGATCACATGTATCCATAGCATGGAAATGACATAGAGCAGGGATAATGCCATGATCACATGTATCCATAGCATGGAAATGACAAAGAGCAGGGATAATGCCATGATCACATGTATCCATAGCATGGAAATGACATAGAGCAGGGATAATGCCATGATCACATGTATCCATAGCATGGAAATGACATAGAGCAGGGATAATGCCATGATCACACATATCCATAGTATGGAAATGACAGAGAGCAGGGATAATGCTATGATCACAGGTATTCATTGTATGGAAATGACATAGAGCAGGGATAATGCCATGATCACACTTATCCATACTATGGAAATGACATAGAGCAACAATAATGCCATGATCACACGTATCCATAGTATGGAAATGACATAAAGCAGGGATAATGCCATGATCACATGTATCCATAGTATGGAAATGACATAGAGCATTGATAATGCCATGATCACATGTATCAATAGTATGGAAGTGACATAGAGCATTGATAATGCCATGATCACATGTATCCATAATATGGAAATGACATAGAGCAGGGATAATGCTATGATCACATGTATCCATTGTATGGAAATGACATAGAGCAGGGATAATGCCATGATCACACGTATCCATAGTATTGAAATGACATAGAGCAGGGTTTATGCCATGATCACATGTATCCATAGTATGGAAATGACATAGAGCAGGGATAATGCCATGATCATACATATCCATAGAGCAGGGTTAATGCCATGATCACATGTGCCCATAGTATGGTAGCATGAAGATGTCCAGCACTACATGGAAATGACATAGAGCAGGGATAATGTCATGATCACACTTATCCATCGCATGGAAATGACATTGAGCAGGGCTAATGCCATGATCACATGCATCCATAGTTTGGAAATGACATAGAGCAGGGATAATGCCATGATCACACATATCCATAGTATGGAAATGAAAGAGAGCAGAGATTATGCCATGATCACACGTATCCATAGTATGGAAATGATGTAGAGCAGGGATAATGCCATGATCTCACGTATCCATAGTATGGAAATGACGTGGAGCAGAGATAATGCTATGATCACACTTATCCATAGTATGTAAATGACAGAGAGCAGGCATAATGCCATGATCACACGTATCCATAATACAGAAATGACATAGAGCAGGGATGATAATGCCATGATCACATGTATCCATAGTATGGAAATGACATAGAGCAGGGATAATGCCATGATCACACGTATCCATAGTATGGAAATGACAAAGAGCAGGGTTTATGCCATGATCACATATATCCATAGTATGGAAATGACATAGAGCAGGGATAATGCCATGATCATACATATCCATAGAGCAGGGTTAATGCCATGATCACATGTGTCCATAGTATGGTAGCATGAAGATGCCCAGCACTACATGGAAATGACATAGAGAAGGGATAATGCCATGATAACACGTTTTCTTAGTATGGTAACATGAAGATGTCCAGCACTACATGGAAATGACATAGAGCAGGGATAATGTCATGACCACACTTATCCATCGCACAGAAATGACATTGAGCAGGGATAATGCCATGATCACACATATCCATAGTATGGAAATGACAGAGAGCAGAGATTATGCCATGATCACACGTATCCATAGTATGGAAATGATGTAGAGCAGGGATAATGCCATGATCTCACGTATCCATAGTATGGAAATGACGTGGAGCAGAGATAATGCTATGATCACACTTATCCATAGTATGTAAATGACAGAGAGCAGGCATAATGCCATGATCACACGTATCCATAATACAGAAATGACATAGAGCAGGGATGATAATGCCATGATCACACATATCCATAGTGTGGAAATGACATAGAGCAGGGATAATGCCATGATCACACGTATCCATAGTATGGAAATGACAAAGAGCAGTGATAATGCCATGATCACATGTATCTATAGTAGCCATGATCACATGCATCCATAGTATTGAAATGACATAGAGCAGGGATAGTTCTATGATCACACTTATCCATAGCATGGTAGCACACCAAGCATCCATGTTCACTTGCATTGCGTCACTAGTGAGGACTTACCAAACTTCAAAAAACAACAAAGGTGCTGTTGCCAAGGGTGGTTTGATTTACTAAACTTACCAAATTCTAAAAGGAGTCAGTTTTGGAAGGGGCAGAAGATGCTGTCCAGACATGTGGGAGCATATCATTCTGCAATACTAGTGCATTTCAAGAAGCTTGTGAAAATAGTAAGGGAAACATACTTCTGCCCAGAGTTTTGCAGAATCTACATGTTTTTGTTTATATTTTAATTCTGTTCCTCATAAAATTTTATATTTTTATAGCAAATTCTTGAGGAATGAAGTCACTACATAAAGACATGCATTTGAGTTTCAGACTTCATAGCCTTAAGAAAATGCATGCTATTGCAAAACCTGTTATTCTAGCAACTTTCTTAGTTTATAAGAGTAATATTTAAAATTTGTCCTTGATTTTGGGGCTTTGTTCTCACAATATTTTTGGCTTTGGCCAGATTTCTCATGCCTAGAAGTTGAGAGGTATGCTGGGTAACAATCACAACAGATTTCATGCAAACCACATCAGCATTCATGTACATGGAGCAGAAGCTCTCATTCGAGGTCGCAGTCCTACAGCACTGTGAGCTTGTTCTCTGTAGGATCACCTGCATCGAGAAGGGCATGATATCACAGCAGGTCACCATCTAGATCACATGACAGCCACTCCTCATGATCACATGCACCAACTACCCTGTCTTTAGGAGACGTTGTGTATGGCACATTCAACGCTGACCTCCTGCCATTTAGGACAGACAATTCGGTTACTTACAATCTGACCTTTACACAAAGATATGAATGGTTAACTTGAAAGGCAATGAGTTATTAAATTAACAAAATTAAAATAAAAACAAAACAGAATATGAAAAAAAACATTTTTTTTCTTAATTATGTACATATTTCCTTTAATTATGCTTTGTTTAATTAATGCTCTGTCTATTTCATGTTTTTGTCATGCTACTTGATTATTTGTGCATTTTACTTTTTTTAAATTGGCATGTAACAAATGTCTCTGTACTTATTAATGACTGTTCGTTGTAATACTGGAACTTTTCTCCTCAGATCTAGGCTGAAAAAGGGCTTTGACCAGTCTGACCAACCCGGTTAACAAATGTCAACTAAATAAATAAATGTGATGTATAATTTAACCCAGTATTGAGACACTGTACATCTACATGCATTTTATTTCAATAACGGTACTAGTGCTTAGAGTTAAAAGAAATGTCTGGACAGAAAGCTGTGCATCATAACATTCAGATTGCACGGACTCACGCTATTAATGGTCTATCGATTATCACTGTTACACCTGACAACTACCGAGAACATACTAGTACAACTCACTATTAGGAGAAACAGTCCTTAAAAAATAAAAAGATGACATGAGCATCCTGCCAGGTGCACTGGCACTGTTGCCACTTGTCCTTCAGTAGTGGACAAATGGAGGCATCTCTAAGGACATAATTTTATTTGATATATATATATATATATATATATATATATATATATATATATATATATATATATTTTTTTTTGTTTCTTTGTTTCTTTGTTTTTGTTTTGTTTTTTGTATGACAAAATGAAATAATGTGTTGTGCAGAACATTAACTAGGAACACTAAGTCATTTCAAATATGTAATAACTAAACCTGAGTAAATATTTCATAACACAAAAAACGGGATACATTTTTCTTTTGGTTGCAAGGTATAAATTAATGTTAAACATGTAATAATTCCATATTTGTTGCCTTGTGACATCACAGAGCAGGTGTCATTGTACACTCAGGCATGACTTTTATTATCAATAATATGAGTACCTGTTCTGAAATAAAAAAAATATTTAAAGATAAGCAAGAATATCTGATGAACAGTTACTGTAAAGCATGTACCACACAGAGTAGCCTATGCATATCACTGCATGCATTTTACATGAAAAGAAACACTAATCTGAATGTCCTGGTCCATAGTTCTGAAGTAGATGGCACCTCTTTACCTGTACAGCCATATACCACATGGGGTCCATTACTCCTGCTGCCAGCTAATCATCATTAGTCAAAGTAGGACTGGAACTTGGAGCTGCAGTGACAGCAAAGATTCATAGGTTATTACTAGGCTAATGACCACTAAGGCCCTTACAAACCTAGCCACCATTTAGGACCCAAGTATTACAGATACCTATACAGAGGGAGGGACATGTTAGTAGGGAGGTAACTAAGGAATTGTAAGGGGGGTGTTAGTATAATACTTTTCTTACTGATGGCCTCCGTACATAAGGGACATGGGGGCCAGAGTAGGAGTACATTTACAATTTCCTGTCCAACTGTCAAGGTTTCATTTGAAAATGATCAGGGATCAATTCTGATTTACATGGATGGGAGCCTGCTCCTTAGTGAAGGGATCCAATGGATGGGGAGCCTGCTCCTTAGTGAAGGGATCCAATGGATGGGGAGCCTGCTCCTTAGTGAAGGGATCCAATGGATGGGGAGCCTACTCCAGAGTGAAGGGATCCATTGGATGGGGAGCCTACTCCAGAGTGAAGGGATCCATTGGATGGGGAGCCTGCTCCATAGTGAAGGGATCCATTGGATGGGGAGCCTACTCCAGAGTGAAGGGATCCATTGGATGGGGAGCCTGCTCCATAGTGAAGGGATCCATTGGATGGGGAGCCTACTCCAGAGTGAAGGGATCCTTTGGGACACATATCTGTCTCTCCAGCATGTCCTGTTTATGTCACAAGCAGAGTTCAGAACCCTGGATTTAGTGTTTCTAGTGTTGTTTGTTTTGCATTTCTGCAACAGATCGATCAGAGCTGGGTCTGAAGGAATCCTGTAAGCCAGACAAAGATATCCTCTCTGCAGCCTGTAGCAAAATGAATACAAAGACAACGCCTTTAGGTGATCAGTGTAGGGGAGAGTATTCATGCCCTGAATTATCCTGGTGAGAAACCTTTGTGGGTATTCCGACTGTTTCAAGTGTTGGGTAAGATACATGCCAAAGGGGTCATTGTATTCAATGGCAGGTCAGATAAGGGCCAAGTACAGTGGTACTATGACTTCCTTGGACCTGGATACCATAACCTTACCTATAGGTTGGGTGACATAGAATGCTTTTCGCACTATCGTAGCTGCATGTTTGTCAGAGGCCAGACTGCTGTCTACATAACTCCCCAGATCCCTTACTACTGGATCGACTCTTGGGGAAGTTTTATCAATGGAGTAATTAACTTGGGTTGACAGTTTTCCAAAGTGCATTATATTGCATTTTTTGGTATTTAGTTTTAGGCCTTGACTTTGGCACCAGTTATTTGTCTGTGTTAAACCCTCTTGGAAGATGTTGGTGTCTTGGAGAGAATCTATAATAGCTCCTAATATACAGTTATCTATGAACTTGGTTGGAGAGAGGCCTTGAACGTTAGCCTTAACTTCCATGAACTAGTTGTCAAACAGGAGCGGGCCTAGCACAGATGTCTGGAGTACTCCGCTGGTGACCAGTCTCTTAGTGGAGGTGGTCTCACTGATCTTGACTTTTTGGGTCATGTCAATGAGCCAGTCAGGAATCCGGTGGGTTATGTAAGGATTTATGCCTAGGTCAGAGATCTTGTCAACAATGCCTGGGTGGGGTACTGTATCGAAGATAAGCAGTATGCACTGTTTTACCCTTGTCTATTGCCTTAATGACCCTCTCAAGGTCTACAGGTTAAGTAGGCATGATTTTCCCTTAAAGCTAAAGTGGAATGGGTCCAGTGCCTGTTGGTTTCTGATGGCCTTGTTTATCATTTCCATGATAATTCATTCAATGGCTCTTTGCATATTAGGCTTGATAGACTGAGGGATCTGTAGTTCAATGATCAGTTGATGTTCCACTCTTGTATAGAGGAATGACTGTTGTGGTCCTCCATTCACTTGAAATGTAGTCTCTTTCAAGGCTGTAGTTGAAAAGTGCATTAAGTGGTCCTTATAGGGTCTTCTTCCATGGGCTTCTGGAACAGAATTTTGCCAGTTGATTGTTCAGAGAGGGTGCATAGAGTTCTATTTCAGGATCTGCCTACAGATGGTTCAGGCTTGGAAGACCCCAGAACTAGTTACCATTCATGAGGGTATGCCATATTCCTGCTCATCTTGTCCGCCACACTGTTTTGTTCTGATGGAATGTAGGACACCTGTAGAGTGAGGTTGTGCTGGGAAGCTATATCTCAAGCTAGCATGGCTAGCCTGCAAAGGGGATATGTATGACCTGGTTCCCCTTGCTTGTTGGGACCAAAGATGGTTTAAAGAATTGAGTGCCTTGATCAGAGCATCTCCTTTATATTTATCTGCTTGCATCTGTCCTTGGTGTCCCACCCCCCTTCACTTTAATTTCTCCTGAAGCTGGTCTCCAAGGAAAGTCCACTGAATCAGTGGGGACTGACTGCTTTGGAGCATGGAGGGAGAAATGGAGTCCTTTATTTAAGGATGTCTGTTGTCTCTACCAACTGATTTCTCTTCTGACAAATCCTAGTATTAGGAACTGAAAAGATAGGGTGTTGATTCTGTGACCCAAGAGACTTCAGATACCACTGTATCTTTATCATGTGTGAGAGAGCGAAGAACAACTTTTGAATGTTATTGTGGAATTTCAGCTTGTGCATGGGGTATCATAGGTTCATAGGCTAGTACCAGGCTAACTGCCCTTATGGGCAATTTTAAACCTAGACAGTTACCCCATGTCAGAATCAAACCCTGTACCTTATGTTTCAAAGGTAAGCACCTTAACCATTACGCCAACCTCCCTTGTGATCCAAAATCCAGAGGTTTTCCCTCAAAGTGACAAACGTTCAAGTTTAAAACTTTAGAAACAGATCTAAATAAAGGTCTATTTTTTCTGTAGAAGAAAATCTGTTTAAACTGAGGCATCTAGATGATTTCCCAGGGACACAGTAATGTGTGAGAGAGCGAAGACAGACTTTTGAACATTATCATGGTATCCCAGCTTCTGCAAGAGAGCTCTCATCCAAGACAGAGATTTCTGGCAATTTAAAAAAGACTCTAGCAAGTCATCTAAATATGGGAAAATGTGGATACCCTGCAACCTGCAGTGAGCTATAACTAGCGCTAGGCACTTTGAGAACACTCTTGGTGCAGTGGGTAGCCAGGAGGTAAGGCAGAGACCTGATAATGTGATCCAGACACACAAAACCTTAAGAAACACCTGCAAGTCTAGTATTACCAGGAAACTTGAAAGAGGAAGAAAGGCAATAGACTGGAAAGTGACATCATTTTGAAAATGGGCACTATCATAAACAGGTTTAGGAAAGAAAAACACAAAAAGGGTCTCCAAGTATTTTCTTTCTTTGAGACTAGGAACATCTTTGAATAAAACCCCTTCCCTACCTGGAAAGGAGGAACAGGTTCTATCACTTGTTGGGGCAGTATGTGATAAAGAACAGGTGGAAACCAAAGAGGTTAAGAAATGACACCTGGAAAGGAAGAATTTCCTCCCACTGCTATCTGTAACCTTGATGAATGATTCTCAAAACCCAGTTGTCTAAAGCAATCTATTAGCCAAGAGAAAAACAGAGATTCAGACTTTCTAGAAGACAAAAATGGCCAGGGTGGGAGGGAGTCACGACGTCTCTTGAATAGTCATTCAGACTTGTTGGAGAGTCCATGGTTTTGAGAGGTTTGAAACTTCTTTTTGGAACCTCCTTGCCACTTTTTCTTAAACATCTGTTTACCTGAATTCTGTTGAGACCATTTATTCTGTTTTTTGAGGAAATTGGATAAGAAGAAAGAAAATCCCTTGGACAATTTGGAAAAGGAATGCTGGAAAATCTTAAAAAGATTCCCCTGGATCAGCTTGCCACTTTCATCACACTTTTTGATCACCTCTGCTATCCAAGGGAGAATTTAAAATGTCATTTTTACATCATCTGGGAGGTTCTGAGAATGCAGCCAAGCAAACCTCCTTAAAAGAGTACCAGTGGCCGGAGCCCTGGAAGACGTATCAACAGCATGATACACACACTGCAAACAATGAGTAGTGACCAGTGAATTAGAAGCAACTAAGTTATTTAAAGCAGTTTTTTTTTTCACAAGGAGAAACTGTAGATAAAACATTCCTTGTACCTTTACAATATATGAGAACGAACTTTAACACAGGAGCCTGACAATTTAAAATTCTGAAATTCAGAGTTGCAGATGTATTCTCTTTTTCTCATACATATGAATACATTTTCCTATAATTATCAGAAATAGTAGGACTGGAATTAACAGTGCTTACCAGCAGAGGAGGCAACTAAGGCTATAACTGCAAAGTTAGGTTTGGAAATAGTGTATAAAAATTTAGAAGTATGAGGAACTTTATACATCCTATCTGTCTTTTTAGGGACAGCTGGATGACTAGCAGGAAAATTGCAGCCAGTAAGTAATCTGAGGGTGAAATGCTGAATATGTCCCTGCATCTTCCTGTGCAGATTCAGAATCTTGAATCTCTTCAAGAAAGGATGCATCCGTCATTCTTTTACTAAAACTACTTTACAAGAAGAATCAATAGCTTGAATCAGGCCCTGAGCCAGTTCCAGTAAACTACTCCTATCCAAAGAAATTTGAGGAAGAGTAGATACATGCTTGGTTTTCTTTTCTTTTTGACTGGAAAAATGGGGCCATCCATGTTACTAATGACAGCTGCCAATATATACATATAACAAGGTGCTTCAGGGCACCTTCCATGCACCCAAACTGTCAGGCAGCTTGAGCTGAGCTGACTAAAAGACAAGTTTGGATGTGAAGCCCTTCAGAACGTTACTGACAGTAGAAAGCAGGAGGATGAACCCTAAAAGGTATGTTCTAGGGAAAAAAATGAAACATAAATGTCCACACCCTGGCATGATCTTCTGACCCAACAGGAATACCTTCCCTGTTCCCTCTACCAGGACCAACAAGAGTAGTTCTCCCTTCCTAAGATAAATATATATATATATATATATATATATATAAAATTTGCTAATGTATAATTTTCTAGTTGTAGGCTTTCTTGTTTCCGTTACCACCTGCTGAACATCTTCAGTAAAGAAGTGCCTAAAAGAAATTAAGACTTTATTTATCATTTAGACAGTCAGTTGAAAATGATTGCTGTCAGAGTGTATCAAACACCCATGTTCTTGTGTGAGTAGACCCAGTCTGTGAGAAAGCTTGTAGTAATTGAACCTGGCCATTTCTGAAAGAAGGGAGAACAACAGTTGCCAAGGTCAGAAGGGAGTCACTACAACTATCTTGTGGGATTGCTTCTGAAACTTCAGAAGTATCCTGGGTATTAGTTGAAAGGGTAGAAATGCATTCAAGAACATTCCTGTCCAAAGAAAAGAAAAGGTATCTGTTTACCTGAGACTGTTTACTTCATTTTCTGCCAAAAATGGAACAGGAAAAAGAAAATCCCTTGAACAACTTGGAAAAGGAGAGCTGAAAAAATCTAGAAATTTCCTGGATCACCTAGGATCATAGGAGGTCATTGGCCTAATGCCCCTGGTGCCTTTACAAGCCTACCCAAGAGTCTATCCCAAAAAAAAAAAGAAACCTCAGTCAGCACCTGTTGCTCCTATTAATGAGGGACATAGGTGGAACCCCTGGGACAAATTTGAGGTTTTCCATCCACTCATCAAGGTTGCACTTGAATAGGATCAGTGAGGTACTCTGTTTGACAGGTATGAGAAGTCTATTCCAGAGACAGGACAGCCTTTGAGAGACAAACCTGTCTTTCCAGCAGGTTTTGTTGATGTTGCATATTAGATTTAGGCCTTTTGAGTGGGTAATGTACGAGGAGTTAGACTTACGGATATGGAGCATCTCTAGTAGGGCAGGGTCCGATATTGCCTTGTAGGTGAGACACAGATCACCTCTGAGTAATCTGTACGATACTGAATAGAGTGATAGTGACTTGAGCCTGTCTGCATAGGACAGGTACTGGAGGCCATGAATTCTCTTTGTGAGGTATTTCTGTGGCCTTTCCAGTTGGTGCAGCTGTTTGGAGAGGTACATACCAAACAGGGCATTATACTCAGTTGTTGGCCTAATGAGGGAGGAGTACAGAGAGGTAATAACCTCCTTTTTTCTGGATGCAATCCCTTTACTTATGAGATGAACCAAGTAAAAGGCTTTTCTGACCAGTTCCTCTACATGCAGTAATTAAGGTTAAATGAAGGGGTACACTTTGTAATTAATGAGGAAATATCAGTTAATTATGTTAAAGTACATGCTTCTAAATTATAGATTTTTAAAATCTGTATATCCATCTGTAAACCCTTTTCCCACATGGGGTCAGGGTGTCACTTCAGCAGTGGCAAACATCTCAAGCCAAGGTTTACACCAGCAGGTGGGCTAGCCCTGCCATTTAGTTCATTAGTACCACTCACTTGCACACACACTCTCACCAATAGCCAATTTAGACTGTCCAATTCACTTACTGCATGTCTTTGTAATGTTTGAGGAAACTCATGTCACTACAGGGAGGACATCCACATTTCATACAGAAGGCACCTCAGACAAAAATTGAACCGGAGAACCTCTTGCTGTGAGGTGGCAACACTAACCGCTGTACCACCATCTGTATATGTAAAATGTAAATAGTTTTTTTAATGTTTTAAATATTCTGAAATTGGATGTTTTCGGCCATGTAGTATATGGTCACATGGTTTTGTGTATTTTTAAAACACTGAATTGCACTTATTTTCTCATTGTCATAAAGTCCCAAATAAAGTGGATACAAAAGTGCCCAATTAGTTGATAACATATGCTCTGTTTGTTTTGTACTTTTCATGCTATGAAGAATTTAAGTGAGGCAAAAAGAAAGAGTGAATTACACTTTGCTTGACTGTACATTACAATGTGCTTGTTCACTAGAATGTAAATACACAGTTCTTTATTATTTAGTTAGTCTGAACTATTCTGTTATTGCTTACATTTCTGTATTTTTGTTTCTTTTATATTTCATCTAGGCTGAGCCTGAAATTGGTCAATATTTATCAGTGTCCTACCCTGGTAAACAAATATAAATAAATAAATAAATATCAGTAAATTGACAAAGGAAGTTCAAAATGTTAGTGGTTAGAATCATGACAGAATTAAATCTGGGCTAAACTGATCTGTATTTCATACCTGGGTCTATATCATTACATTAAACCGTCACTTCAATGAACTCTGCCATTCCTCAAATTCCCCTCATGTGGTATCTGTGCCCCCTGCACCCCCCACTAATTATATATACCAACTCTGAGATTGCTCTACAATGGAGAAATGGCAAATTTCCCAATCGTCATTGTACCGTGATCTCAGTATGAGCTGTTCGACAAACAGCATGTTCGATGCAACTGCACTGACAATGCACTGATTTTTCACTGAGCTGATAGGGACCCTTCATAGTACAAGATTTCCAGAACAGCTTTAAACTTTAAGTGGATTTGGCACATCCTGTTATCAGCTGAAAACTTAAAACAATATTGCTTCAGAATGATTTTTTCTCTAACAGTAACTTACAAAACTTTGGAATATTGTTTTATAAGATAAGCACAAAAAGATGGATTATTTTTGAAGAAAAGTCACTTTTCCTTTATTGGAGTGTTTGTCATAATGGTTAAAGTATTCATCTCATAGTTAAATACAAATAAAATAAAAAAATAACAAGTATAGGGTTTGATTCTGACCTCATGTTATTGGTTAGGTTTAAAATAGCCCTTCAGGGCAGTTAGCCTACTATTCACCTATGTAGTCTATGGTCATCAAGGCTGTAGTGGTAATCTACTTTAGATTTGTGTCACGGCACTTCCATTAAGTACTGAGTTTTGCAGCTGGTGTCTCTAGTTAGGTAGGGGTTCTAATTTCACTGTGATCAACTTGTATGTGTCTAGCCAGAAGAACATAACAGTGTATTCTACAGTCATTAGTACAATCCCATGAAGTACCAATATTTTAGAGGAATGAGGCTAGCATAACAGTTAAAGTGTTTAACTTACAAACACAGGGTGCAAGGTTTGATTCTCACATGAGATAATTGGCTTGGCTTGAAATGGCCCACAGGGGTAGTTAGCCTAATACTAATCTATGAACCTAAGATTTTTGATATTTGCAGTGAAGTTTGTGCTGACTATAAAAAGAGGATCAACAGAGTTAACATTGTTCTTCAGTCCTCATGTTACTCAAATAATGTTAAATACTACTAAACAACAATGAAAGTTTGAATAAACAACAACATTTGAAATTGCCATTTACTTAGTTTAGTAAGATTACATGCTAAGGAATCTTGTAACAGTAGCATATTCTTGTCTTTCCAATGGTGGAGACAGATAAAGCTGTGAATGTAACCCAGCTGATACAGCTTCAATTACAGACTCAGGTGACTGACAGAACATCAGGGAAGGTATGGCAATGCATGGGTGGGTGCTTGTTGACTTGCTTCCTAAGGGGAGCTGGAGTTCAAATAAGGGTGTGGACAAGTCTTAAAAAAAGGGCCCTCAAATTGAAGCACAGATGAGCCAAAGCACCAAGACCCCCTCAGGATCCACAGCTGGCCCAGCTAAAACTGGGTAAGTGGGAGGGAGGGCTTGAAGAGTTACTAGTAGACCTGGCATTGACATCGGGCACTTTAGTCCAGACCAACAAAAATGAGGTCTGAGAGAACCAAAAAGAAAACTGTAGTATATTCTATTTCAAATGTTGTTTTGATTCACCTTTTTATATCTAAAAAAAGTACAATTATAGCTACATTTAATAAACTTGTAATTAGGCATCTCTTGGTTTCCTGTCATTCGCTCAACAGCATTTTCATTGAGTGCTGTATGATCAAATGAAAAGGAGTGGAACCATAACAAAACCAAAAATGGCTCAAAACACAAGAACTAAAAACAAAAACAAAGAAAGCCAGCAGCACAAACTGTCAAACTACTGTCAAACTACTGAAGGCTAGTAAAATAACATGAGAATAACAGGTGAACATGCATAAACTGCACATAAATAAAGGTAAGCACTTTCATTCATTTAATTTGAACTTCTCCAGAGCTGCAGTGCAATATGAAAAATCCATTTATATACACAAACCAAATCATATGATCAGAAACAATTCATTAAGCAAAATTGTAAAAGTTGCATGCAAACAAAAAAATTGTGAAAATACAACATATAAAAATATTCACAGTATATTTTCAAAAGGCATTTAATATTGATTGCATTAATGAGACCTGACACCTTGCAAAAAAGTCTGCCAATTAAGCTCTTTAACTTCAAAAAAATTCTTAAAATTACCAATATAAGGGCTATGGATTAAATAATCTGTTACAAAAAATACAAACTTCTTGAAGTTGCTGCAAACTAAGGAATATTTAGCTAGAGCATTTGTAACATCTTTATTTCTGATAGTAAATAAATGCACATAAATTCTTGTCCACAATCTACTGATGGTTTTACCTACATAAAAACACTGACAAGAATCACAAGTAGCTAAATACACCACAAATGTTGAGTGGCAGGAAAATCTATCTTTTGCCCATATTTGCAACCCACTGTGCCTAAGGACAACATTAGAACCTTCATTAATATATCTACACTGCTTACAACCATTACAATGGAACATACCCTGAACAAAAGCACTTAACTTCATTTCTGAAAAATAATGGAAACTTTTGCCACCAATGGAGTTTTCTTTTTTCTCTATTCTTCTATCACCTTGTAGTAGGTATATTTAAGTTTGGGGTGTGGGAGGCATCCCCCACATAAGGGGTGAAGGAAGGCTTTCCTCCCACTAAAAAGACATAACTCTGAAAGTTGGTGAAATTTGTTTTGCCCCTTGTTAATCAATCATTGGATCAATATGTATCTGTATATGTTTATATTCGATCACTTTACTTCTAAGAGGCTAAACGTCAGAGATGGATTGGCAGGATTTATTATAGCAACTGTTTTGTTATTACTGTGACAGTTAAGTGTTTTTAAGATATTCTTGTTATTTACAGTATTGTTGACCAGTAACATGTGAAGGTGTTCTCATAATTATTTTTATAGCAATAGTAAAGTTTTGCTTTACCTTTAAACCTTTGCATTTTATTTATGGAGGTTTTGAAATGTTTTGTCAGGCCATGTAAAACAAGCTGGTTCTATTTATTTAACTGATAAGTGCTATACTAATGAATGGAACAGGATGATTGTAAAAGAGATGGAAGATGGATTTATATTTTCTAATAGTGCCTATAAGGCAGATGCTCAAATGTTAGGGATTTATTAAATTATAACGGACCAATGAATTTCCTCTGTCAGTTTTCCTTTAAAAATATTTCTAATCCATGCTAATATGCTAATAAAATTTAGAGAGTCATCTCAGTTGCCCTACTTCCTGTCTTCCAATCAACACTGCTATGTCCTTTTAAAAGTCAATTAGTCTTTCATTGAATAAATAAATGATTTATTATTTATAATGTTCTGTTTAACACACTAAGACTTGAATCTTCCTCAGGCCCTACAAGCTTATTCTCTAAAGTGACTTCCAAAATGCAACCTCTGCAATTAGACAAATGAAGCTGTAACACCAAGATACCCCTTCTAAGTAATTGCAAGGCAGTAACAACTGCTATCAACACTTTTTCAGAAGCATCTGCAACTGTAATCAGTTTTAGATGAATATATTGCAGTTCCCAATCAAATTGATGAATGCTGGGATTCGTAAAGTCTGTATAGGCTTTGCACAAAGCGTATGTGGAGTTTACTTGTCTGCGAGGTGAGCGGGAATGCTAATCACATATTCATGCTGTCCACCATGTTTAAGCATAAACAAGCACAGTTTCATGGCTGGCAACAGTCTAACCAGCACAGTTTCATGGCTGGCAGCAGTGTAATCAGCACAGTTTTATGGCTGGCAACAGTGTACCCAGCCAGGAAACTGGTTAAAGCAACATGGATAGGAAACTAGGTTATAGCAGAGCAAAGTCTGTTTGCGGGATTGCACAAAATGCCACAATGATTACCAGGCTTAACATATACTTATATATGGTCCAAACAGAGTACAGGACAGTGTATACAGTGCAGAATAACATATACATATACATGGTCCAAACACAGTACAGTAAAGTGTATACAGTGCAGAGTATTGTGAAGTCCCATTGCAGGCATTCTGTACAAAAGTTGTGTAAATGATCTGTAAGGGTACATGGACTGCCATATAAAAAAACACTCAAGGAAAGTATGTGTATTGAATAGGGACACGCAGATAAACTGTAGGAATGAACACAGGGAAAAAAGGTCAGGAGAAACATCATAATGTACAGCAGATGAGGGCATGTCAATGGGAGACATTTGTGGCAGGAACACTAATCACATATCAGTATGGTACAGTAGGGACTGCACAGTGAAAATGTGTATCATATGACTGTCACACAAGGTGACATAACAACGGAGAGGATGTCTTTGTCTTTGTGAGATAAACATCCTTACAACAACAATACAGAGGACATCATGGATGTTATATGCAATCAGGGTAGAGTGCATATTATGAAGCTGCACAAACTGAATTGCCTGAATATAAGTGTAGTCTCAGCAGAGGTATCCAACAAGTGGGACACAGTTACAGACTCCTGGACAACAATTAAAAGAAGCATGCACCAGCATGGACAATATTAGAATAATACCACCAGTAATCCCATGTCTGTGACATAATGTGATTATGAGTGATCAAAGATGATTCTGCACAAACACACTTGAACAACTATTATGACATGTCAGCAATCTATGGGGGTAATCAAACACACTGTTCTGGCACTGTAACACCTGCTGCACATGTTAGGAGGGACACTGCTATACCTGTATGTGACACGATCAATACAGGCTAGTTGACTGGTGTGCATGGTATATATATATATATATATATATATATATATATATATATATATATATCTATAGCTCAATCCACACTCTCACAAATGTTATCCATGGCATTAATATCGTCAAACACCTATGTGTGTATTGTGTGCATCACCAGAACAGGTAGCACACATGCATCTGGTGCAATAACTTGATGGGGGTTCCGCATCATCAGACAGTCATGTTTATGCCACAAAAAGAATACCGAGGTGTGGCCAATAAGATGTGTGACAGCTCACTATGACAACAGTGGTACATCAGTTACAAATCAAAATATGTGTAAGGAGGTATAGGGTGCATTGTACTCAGTTATTGCTATGATGAAGGCTGTGAACTATGAAGGTATTATGGCCTGTTATATAGATGTCCTGCACATACTCAGTAGTTGTGTTACATACAAGGGAGTACTCACCACTATGGCCACATGCTGGTGGACATCCCACATACCATCTACCCCAGGACACAGGTCACATATCAGATGGTCTGCTTATAGGGTGTGATGTCTACATTATCCTTGGCTGTGTGTTTATTTTCATAATGTAACAAGTCCCCTTCATGTTTTTGTTTCATCTCATGTGTCGTCATGGCTGTGGCGGCAATCTTTAGTGTGTGTTGATACTGTCTGTATTTTACTAATATCACTGTTGTAGTCAGTGATTGTGCACAAGCTGTAGCCCTTCAAACAGCTGTTTGGACACAGGATGTGTATGTCATTTGTGACATCTGTGACTTAAATAATGGAGAGGAAAGGGCCTAGTAGACAGCCCTGATGTAAGGACCTGATCACTGGACTCAATGTATAAGTCACTTCACACATTTCAGCATATTTAGATGCCACATATGGGATCCGCTGGTCTGCACGCTTGGTGATATATCTAATTATGGCCACATCTGACAGCAGTGAGTGACAACCTCAGTGTGGTTTGTGTCAAATCCCTTGGCCTGGTCAAGTTCAACAGGATGATAGTGCTGTCATCATGCAAGCACACATTGACTTCTTTGAAGAGATCTATCAGATGTAACAGACATGATGTAGCATTAACAACTCACACAGGGTCTACTGTACACAGTGATGATATGACTAGTGTCCATTTAGAAAAGGTCCCTGTTGCTCTACCTCACAGTTGAGGAGGTCAGGATGTGTCAACACATACATGCATCAGGTGCTGCCCCCCCCAACTCAAAGATGGATGGATGTTGATGTACACCCTTTTATAGGAACATAATCCATGTAGACTAGGTGTTGAAGTGTACATTCAACCATGCCAGGAAGGTCTATGTGCTGAGTCATGCCATAGGCAATCTGGAATGTTGTCATAACACATTGAATGTGTATGATAGGCCTGAATGAATGTAAGACAGTTCATACTGCCTAGTGTGATAACGCCTAGGGTTTTGACACAATCACACACACAGGTATCATTGAGAAACTATCCCAGCTGGGGATTAATCTTTATGTCACTAGATGGGTAACCAGTTGGCTTACAGACCGAACACATACAGGCAAAGTTGGTGAATTGACCTCTACTATTAGAACTGTCATCACTGGCGTACCCCAGGGAGTTGTGCTTGGCCCTTTGCTGTTCGGAATCTGTTTCTTAATGGTTCAGGCTAAAGTATGTCCTTTGACTTACTGAGTTTGCAGATTCTTACATATTGGATACAATCATTGAGTCTACCAATGATGATAACATATTATAGGAGGTGCTAACATGGAAAAACTATTTTTGACAAAACCACACAGTCTACAAATAAATGCAAAAATGTGTCTTTATTTTGGCTTCCTGCAAAGTGGAATTAACTGCTAATTACAGCACTGACAACACTTCCTCTATGCTGAAACCCAGGGATGCAAGACCTGGGAATACACACATACATAGCAATCTGAACTTTGACCACCAAGTGTGCACACTAGTATGAAAAGGCTACATTGTGCACATCATAAGTCACCCCATCCTATTCAGATCTGAGGATAATATAACAGCATTGGACTCGAACCTCATCAGAAAATTAATAGAATATAATGCCCCTTTTGCATGTACACCAGACACCTGCAGCAGCTGAAGAGACCACAGAGGTTTCTCACCAAGAAACTACAGGGACTAAAAACCATGCCATGATGTATGTGGATAGACTAAAAGCCATGTCACTGTAATCTATATCCCATAGACTGAGGTGACTTATGCCTTGCCTCCAGGTGAGTCTCTGACCCTGCCCTCATGGGAATACTGCACATCTTGCTGAGGAAAATATGACAATAACACTGCTACACATGCTGCTGTAAAGGGATCTCTCTAATGTCAATAAACTACACACACACACACACACACACACACACACACACACACACACACACACACACACACACACACACACACACACACACACACACACACACACACACACACACACACACACACACACACACACACACACACACTCAACTGCAGTGAGAGCAGAACCATTGCCTAAGTATACCGACTATAGAACTCAGTATTTAAGGCAAGTGCCACTGCTCAAGTCTGGTTTTCAGTGCCTCAAACAGCACTTTATAGCTGATGACATCAGAAGTGCATGGTGATCAAAATATGGCAATAACACTGTTCATAGGTTCATAGGCTCATAGGTTCACATGCTGCTGTAAAAGGCTGTCTCTAATGTCAAGCAAGTGCACGCATACACACAGAGACACACACACACACACACACACACACACACACACACCACATGCACACACGCACACTCGCACACACCACACACACACACACACACACACACACACACACACACACACACACACACACACACACACACACACACACACACACACACACACACACACACACACACACACACACACACACACACACACACACACACTCAATTGACTGTAGTGAGAACATAACCCTCCCTATATAAGTAGACAGACTACAGAATGCAGTAATTCATGCATGTCCAATGGCACAAGCCTGATTTTTACAAGGCTGCAGGCCAACTTATAGTGTATGACATCAGCACTAGATATAATGTTGGGAGGGTGGCCTAATGGTTAAGGTGTTTGTCTTACAAACACAAGGTACAGGGTTTGAATCTCACAGGGGATAACTGGCTAGGCTTAAAAAGGCTTGCAAGGGCAGTTAGCCTAGTATGAACCTATGAACCTATAAAATAGATGATGTTGGAGGCGTGCATAGGGTCATAGATTCATAGGTTCCTAGGAGGTTACTAGGCTAATGGCCGTAGAGACTTTACAAGCCTAACCTTGTAACAAAAGTACCCTTTTTGAGCATAGTTAGATGTTCTTTGGTAGCAGACAATTTTGTGATCAGCACCAACTGTCCCTGTCCATGAGGGACTTAGGTGCCACCCCTGGGGTGAATTTATAATCATACATTCAGTTATCAAATTTGCACTTGAATAGGGTCATTGAGGAGCACTCCTTCACATGCCTTGGAAGCCTAATGCAGAGGAATGGCAATTGCTAGATGATATATCTGTCTCTTCAATATGTTCTGTTTATGTCACAGGCTAGGTTGAGATCCCTGGAGCAAGTAATTCTTGTCCCATTTGATTTGTGGATACCCAGCATTTACATTATGGCAAGGTCCAAGACTGTTGTATAGGCCAGACCCAGGTTGCCTCTCAGCAGCCTCTATGATACTGAGTACAGTGACAGGGCTTTCAGTCTTTACATGTATGTCATGTTTTGGATGCCCTAGATTCTGTTGGGCAGAAACCCTCCATGGTCTCTCTAGTTTGTGCAGATGTCTGGTGAAATACATAGAAAAGTGAGCATTGTACTTGGTGGTCTGTTAAGGGTCAAGTACAGTGGAGCTATGCTCTCCCTTATCTTGGATGCGATGCCCTTAGTTATGAGGTGTGCAATGTAGAATGTGTGTCTTACCACTATGGGTACATAATGATTACAGTCAAATTTGCTATCAAACTGTCTTCCCAAGTCTCACATTGACTGAGTTTGAGTTTAGAGGGGTGCTATGGGCTACTCTTTTCCCCAAGGGGACAATGTGGCATTTTCTTGCGTGAAGTTTCAGTCCATGAGTTTGACACCAATTTTTTTGTCTGTGTCAGGCCTTTTCTGTAATATATTAACATCATTGGAGGACTCTATGCGATTGCACCCAGTTGACAATTCTCTGCAAACTTGGTAAGCCACAGGCCATTTATCTTCACCTGGACTTCTGAACAGTAGAGGACTCAGCACAGATGCTTGTGATTCTACACTGATAATTGGTCTACTGGTGGAGGTGGACTCCTATACTTTGTCAGTATGTGTTCTGTCAGTGAGCTAATTAGCTACCCATCTAGTGATGCAAGGGTTTAGCCCCAGATGGGAGAGTTTCTCTATGACACCTGAACGGGGGATTGTTTCAAAGGGCTTGGCTAAATCAAGACAGGCATTATGTTTTTTTCCTTCATCCAGGGCTTTGGGGACATTATGTAAATATGTGAAATATCGGTTAGTTTGTTACATTTCCATGTAGTTTCATGGCATAAAGAGTGAAATGGACAGTAAACAGCACTAATACGTGTTAAATGTGACTTTGTGTAATGAAAAGTGCTTGGGCATGCCAGATCCGACTTCCCATTATTTTCCCTGTTAGCATATAGTTAAGCACTGTGCAAACATGAGCCACATTGCCCGACAATTAATATTCAATGTATGTTTCATGCACATCGTCTGCTTAGCTGATTCTGTGGCAGAAAGTGTAAATGACTGACATATTTCATTTTGAGCCCCGATGATACTGGATTCGAATCCAGGTGTTTGAAGTAGTTTTAAATAAACATTGATAATGCAATGACATATTATCCTTTACAGTACATTCAGCATGTGTTACTGTGTGCTGACCTAGCACAGTAGGGCTAATCAGCATTGCACAGAGCTAACCGTAGCATTGTAGAGTTTACTCACAGTAACTTGGCATTGGTGTGAGATGCCAAACTCCGTGCAAACATAAATGCCAAAAAGTGAAGGGATACATTGCTTTTTCTGGTACTTCTGTGCTGTGTGGGATTCTATTTTGAGACCAGATCACATATGTTAAAATGGGTTAGATAGGAATGTGGTGAAATGGGGAGCAAGCAGGGGGTATAACAAAGGGAAAGCAAAACAGGAATGTGCAGCAGGATGGTAGAAAATAATCATAGCTATCTATTTCTTCAACAGTAAAAACTGATAATAAATACAGAATACTTAGCTGAATTTGGACTGTCACCTCCAGAGAGAGGGGTGGCAACATAATCATACTGTATAAGTAATTGGACAAAATCAAGTGTGTCAAGAAGACATGTGTGCACAATGGAGAGGTATGAATGAGATTATATTTTCTGTAGGACAGGTGCCCATTTTTTTTTGAAGTCAGTAAAAGAAAAATGCTGAGTAAGGGATGTAGATAGGTCAGGGTCAGTTAAGTTGGGTAGGTGAGGAAGCAAATGCAAACAAACAAGACAAACAAGACAAAAGAAAGAGAGAGTGAGGGGCATGAAAGGTTGGGGGATGTCATGATTGGAGTGGGAAGGGACAACCTAGGCTCCTGCCCATCAAACTTGGAGACAGTCAGAATCAAGGCCTCACCCATGGACTGTCATCACTGTCTCCTTACTCTGCTGGCAGCAGGAGTGCTTGATGTCTCCTCCTTCTCCTAATTACCATGAGGGAGAGCAGCCTCTCTATCCAGCACAGGCGACACCATTGGTTCAGGGCATAACCCTATGCACCAAGAAATCTCCTGGCAAGTGATGAAATTCCCACCTCCACCACTGCCCCAGAGGGATAGGTGTACACCAGTGGTTCAGTGCATAACCCTATGCACCAAGGAGTCTCCTGGCAAGTGAAAAAATTCCCACCTCCACGACTGCCCCCAGAGGGATAGGCATACACCAGTGGTTTAGTGCATAACCCTATGCACCAAGGAATCTCCTGGAAGTGAAGAAATTCCCACCTCCACCGCTGCCCCCAGAGGGATAGGTGTATACCAGTGGGTCAGTGCATAACCCTATGCACCAAGGAATCTCCTGGAAGTGATGAAATTCCCATCTCCACCACTGCCCCGAGAGGGATAGATGACACCAGTGGTTCAGTGCATAACCCTATGCACCAAGGAATCTCCTGGCAAGTTATGGAATTCCCACCTGCACCACTGCCCCCAGAAGGATAGGTGTACACCAGTGGTTCAGTGCATAACCCTATGTACCAAGGAATCTCTTGGCAAGTGATGAAATTCCCAGCTCCACCGCTGCCCCCAGAGAGATAGGTATACACCAGTGGTTCAGTGCATAACCCTATGCACCAAAAAATCTCCTGGCAAGTGATGGAATTCCCACCTGCACCATTGCCCCCAGAGGGATAGGTGCACACCAATGGTTCAGTGCATAACCCTATGCACCAAGGAATCTCCTGGCAAGTGATGGAATTCCCACCTGCACCACTGCCCCCAGAGGGATAGGTGTACACCAGTGGTTCAGTGCATAACCCTACGCACCAAGGAATCTCCTTGCAAGTGATGGAATTCCCACCTCCACCACTGCCCTCAGAGAGATAGGTGTACACCAGTGGTTCAGTGCATAACCCTATGCACCAAGGATTCTCCTGGCAAGTTATGGAATTCCCACCTCCACCACTGCCCCCAGAGGGATAGGTGTACACCAGTGGTTCAGTGCATAACCCTATGCACCAAGGAATCCCCTGGCAAGTGATGAAATTTCCACCTCCACCACTGCCCCCTGAGGGATAGGTGTGCACCAGTGGTTCAGTGCATAACCCTATGTATCAAGGAATCTTCTGGCAAGTGATGAAATTCCCAGCTCCACCACTGCCCCCAGAGGGATAGGCGTACACCAGTGGTTCAGTGCATAACCCTATGCACCATGGAATCTCCTGGCAAGTGATGAAATTCCCAGCTCCACCACTGCTCCCAGAGGGATAGGTGTACACCAGTGGCTCAGTGTATAACCCTATGCACCAAGGAATCTCCTGGAAGTGAAGAAATTCCCACCTCCACCACTGCCCCCAGAGGGATAGGTGACACCAATGGTTCAGTGCATAACCCTATGCACCAAGGAATCTCCTGGCAAGTGATGGAATTCCCACATGCACCACTGCCCCCAGAGGGATAGGCATACACCAGTGGTTCAGTGCATAATCCTATGCACGAAGGAATCTCCAGACAAGTGATGAAATTCCCAGCTCCACCACTGCCCCCAGAGGGATAGGTATACACCAGTGGTTCAGTGCATAACCCTATGCACCAAGGAATCTCCTGGCAAGTGATGAAATTCCCACCTCCACCACTGCCCCCAGAGGAATAGGTGTACACCAGTGGTTCAGTGCATAACCCTATGCACCAAGGAATCTCCTTGCAAGTGATGAAATTCCCAGCTCCACCACTGCTCCCAGAGGGATAGGTGTACACCAGTGGTTCAGTGCATAACCCTATGCACCAAGGAATCTCCTGGCAAGGGATGAAATTCCCACCTCCACCACTGCCCTGAGAGGGATAGGTGTACACCAGTTGTTCAGTGCATAAGCCTATGCATCAAGGAATCTCCTGGCAAGTGATGAAATTCCCAGCTCCACCACTGCCCCCAGAGGGATAGGCATACACCAGTGGTTCAGTGCATACCCTATGCACCAAGAAATCTCCTGGCAAGTAATGAAATTCCCAGCTCCACCACTGTCCTCAGGGGGATAGGCGTACACCAGTGGTTCAGTGCATAACCCTATGCACCAAGGAATGTCCTGGCAAGTGATGAAATTCCCACCTCCACCACTGCCCCCAGAGGGATAGGCATACACCAGTGGTTCAGTGCATAACCGTATGCACCAAGGAATCTCCTGGCAAGTGATAATATTCCCACCTCCACCACTGCCCCCAGAGTGATAGGTGTACACCAGTGGTTCAGTGCATAACCCTATGCACCAAGGAATCTCCTGGCAAGTGATGAAATTCCCACCTCCACCACTGCCCCGAGAGGGATAGGTGTACACCAGTTGTTCAGTGCATAACCCTATGCATCAAGGAATCTCCTGGCAAGTGATGAAATTCCCAGCTCCACCACTGCCCCCAGAGGGATAGGCATACACCAGTGGTTCAGTGCATACCCTATGCACCAAGAAATCTCCTGGCAAGTAATGAAATTCCCAGCTCCACCACTGTCCTCAGAGGGATAGGCGTACACCAGTGGTTCAGTGCATAACCCTATGCACCAAGGAATGTCCTGGCAAGTGATGAAATTCCCACCTCCACCACTGCCCCCAGAGGGATAGGCATACACCAGTGGTTCAGTGCATAACCGTATGCACCAAGGAATCTCCTGGCAAGTGATAATATTCCCACCTCCACCACTGCCCCCAGAGTGATAGGTGTACACCAGTGGTTCAGTGCATAACCCTATGCACCAAGGAATCTCCTGGCAAGTGATGAAATTCCCATCTCCACAACTGCCCCCTGAAGGTTAGGCGACACCAGTGGTTCTGTGCATAACCATATGCACCAAGGAATCTCCTGGCAAGTGATGGAATTCCCTCCTGCACCACTGCCCCCAGAGAGATAGGTGTACACCAGTGGTTCAGTGCATAACCCTATGCACCAAGGAATCTCCTGGCAAGTGATAAAATTTCCACCTCCACCACTGCCACTAGAGGGATAGGCGTACACCAGTGGTTCAGTGCATAACCCTATGCACCAAGGAATCTCCTGACAATTGATGAAATTCCCACCTCCACCACTGCCCACAAAGGGATAGGTTTACACCAGTGGTTCAATGAATAATCCTATGCACCAAGGAATCTCCTGGCAAGTGATGAAATTCCCACCACCACCACTGCCCCCAGAGGGATAGGCATACACCAGTGGTTCAGTGCATAACCCTATGCATCAAGGAATCTCCTGGCAAATGATAATATTCCCACCTCTACCACTGCCCCCAGAGGGATAGGTGTACACCAGTGGTTCAGAGCATAACCCTATGCACCAAGGAATATCCTGGCAAGTGATGAAATTTCCATCTCCACCACTGCCCCCTGAAGGATAGGCGACACCAGTGGTTCTGTGCATAACCATATGCACCAAGGAATCTCCTGGCAAGTGATGGAATTCCCACCTGCACCACTGCCCCCAGAGGGATAGGTGTACACCAGTGGTTCAGTGCATAACCCTATGCACCAAGGAATTTCCTGGCAAGTGATAAAATTCCAACCTCCATCACTGCCCCCAGAGAGGACTACTGCACTAGCTGCTGGGGCAGTTCTACTTCAGGGCAAAGGTAGTCCAGGGGGCAGCAGAAAGAATGCTACCGGTCTTGGTCCCAGACATGCTGGGCATTAGTGCTAGAGCCGGTGAAGCAGGGGCAGGCTGATCCAGTGGGGCTGGCCTACCTTTCTGTGCTATAGAGCAATTAGTGATATAGTACAGATGGATGACATGGAGACATGTCATATGATGACATAACAGAAAATAAAAAAGAGAGATAAGGGTTAGGGTCAGACAAAAATCTGAATAAATAAGTACCATCATGCATGACTTACAATGCATTAACACAATTATACAACTATTTTATTTGAAGTATGACATTTAAGTATACATCCTAACAAATACACACTATAACTACAGATTGCTGACCGTAATCATTGAAATGTGCATATATTGCACATATGCTTGTTTCAATTATAGAGATTACAGTTAACAGCAGGGCATTGTGCCACAGGTATAGCATTTTAATTTAAGGTAATTATTATTAAAGAAATGCACTATTGTATAGTTGTGATTCATGGTATTTGAACCCATAGCCTCTTACAGTCTAATATTTGACTACTAAAGTTGGCATGTATTACAGAGTAATGAATGCATACTTGCTTTTACAGTTAGGATAACTTTTAAAGCTACAATACAACTTTTCTTGTGCGGAATTCGCACCAGTTGCTTCCCTCAGTGTCTTCATTCAAGCAACACAAGCCTGTAGGTTGACCTCATGTTCAACATTAGCTGGGGAAAGAACAGAAAAGACCAGTTGAGCATTATACACACCATTCTTGCCTAAATTTAGCTTTTTAACTATTACTTACACAGGTGCAGAATGTCCAAAGTCTCAAATTCATTCAAACAATGGTTGAGGTTATACTTAATATGCCTATGTAGGTCATGAAAATGAATCCTACACTGCTCTCCAGTGTGTGGGATTCCAGTAGCACTGGATACAGCCTGGAACAAACTATTCCACACCTCAGACTTGCAATAGGTGCCATAATTGTCCTCCTGCAGAAGCCTTTGGCAGTAGTGCTTTACCAGAAGTTCAATAAATATCCTGGATTCATGAACATCCCATCACTTTGCCCTAAACTGGGCACCTTCCTCTGTAATGCCAGGCATGTCTAATATCTAAACTAGAGCAATGGCAACTGATGCTTTCCTGCCAATTCCAGTTATTGCATTTACTGGTAGTGTACAAACCCAAGGAACGAGGCCAACTATGTTTGCTAAATGTTAAGTGAAGTGCAGCAGTGCCAAGCAGGGAGGAAATAAGTACTTGAACTTGGAAAGTGAATCTTACACCTGAGGGGTTCTTTGTGATGTAACTTGGAAATGTATATTGGAAATCGGGAGGTAACTGTTAAGCGAGTTAAGTTTGCAGGCATGCACTGGAGGCATAAATGTTATGGCCTGACACATTTGTTTTTGCCTTTATACACTGCTAAAATTGATTTTTTCATTGTGGGATTCAAACCTAGGCATAAGGGACAAAACATTTTCTTGCACATCATTGATTTTCCATCATCACCAGAGAAGAAGTGCTGCTTAGACACACTCAGGAATCATTCATAAATATAGGTGACCATCTGAGGTGTTACACATATGTGTGTGTGTGTGTGTGTGTGTGTGTGTGTGTGTGTGTGTGTGTGTGTGTGTGTGTGTGTGTGTGTGTGTGTGTGTGTGTGACCTGGCAAGATTCTTATATATAGACCCAGATATGTATGTTATGCAGTTATGAAGGCCATGCAAGACAAGATAGCAGAATTATACTTACAGAAATATTTATTTATTTTTATTTATTTCCAGTTTGGTTATATAGTACACAGTATACCATCAGATATACATCTGAAAAGACAACAAGAAAGACTTATCCGTCATACAAATAATTCCTATCAGCTCCACTATCTAAAGTGTTATACATGAGACTAAATATAATGGGAAGTGGAACAACAGTAAAAATGTATGGAATATCCGGTATTAGAATCCAGGACCATGTGTATGGCAGTCCTACACTTACACCTGTTACCACAAGAATGTTGTAATAACACTTGTTTAATTTTCATTTCATTGCTACAAACTGCAGTGTGACAAGAGTAAAAATAATTTGCACACTCTGTACTAGAACCCAGAAACATCTGTACTCTAGCCCTACACTTACACCTGCTGACACGGGACTAGTTACATGAGATTTACATAATTTCCTATTCATTTCTAATTTCTCTGTGTTAACTGCCTCACAACACCACCTAGTGTGTTTGCACAGTGCCCAGTAGAATTAATTGAATGCATCCATTTTCAAGTATTGACTGAATCCTGTCTGCAAGTGTTCTGAAGGTGTTCTGTCTGCTTCCTGGATGGACCACTAGTTCAGGTTTGTGCAATGCTAAACTCTGAGCAAATGAGATAAGTGCAGTGAAACCTGATGTTCATTTTCTCCATTTCCCTTGTTTGCACTAAGCCACACACTCCGCAAACACTGACCAAAAAAATATATATAAAAAAGGACACTGAAGAAAATCAGTGTACGACACTACAAAATGTTAGCACACATTAATTATTTATACATAGTTCTGGATTTGAACTCTTACCCCAGTGAACCTTCAGAACTCAGTAAGAGTGCCTTATCCCTCTTTGCCACACAAACACCTTTGCAGCAGTTTTTCATTCTTGTCTTATCTGACCAGTAGTTTTAAACATGCAGTCTGTAAGCCATTCTATATAATTGTCCTTAAAATGTGCAATGGTATTAAATGACAATAATATAAAATACATTTGCCAACAAATGAAGGTGAGGTTGGATATTAATGAAGAGAACCTGTGAATTGTGTGCTGCTTACTTGCATTTTCAACCTTGACAAAATTACTTCTAATACTTTGTAAGTCTAACCTGACACACCCACTTGCTGTTGTGTTTTCCTTCATAGCATAGACTTCAACCTGTTGCACATACACATGAATTAAAGCAAACAGCAGCCCTTAACATTCTTTCTGTGTAGACTCCTTTCCATGACTGTATTCCAGTAGTTTACAAAGTTGCTTTGTAGCTTGTTGAATAGCTCCCCATCTTGGATTGGTTGATTGGCATACAATTCAGCTGCCTGTGCTGTAATTAGCATGCCACCATGTTTACCTTGCTTATGCATCCCTACACATCATGTAGATCTGCTTACTGAGTCTAAAACTGTGTGCCACTATGTGCACAGTGTAAATGGACCATGTAGGCTTTATTAAATCTGGCCAGGAATGCTTCTCTAATCATAATATCAGCATTACTATTTTACAGAATTCTCTAAAGTTATTACAATATTTATTTATTTATTTATTTTCTGCATACCACTGTTCTATACAGAAATATATCTGTAAATAATGTCTCCATACTGGTGGCTCATTGTGATATACCTTGAAGCATGTATTATCCAAATCACATATTGTGCAGTAGCATATATGTTCTACCCTAAATAGGCCACTCCAATGTCACAAATAGATAAAGCCCTAAGTATGATCCAGGTGACTTGGGTTCAATCAGCAGCTCAAAGCAAATGATGGAAGGACAAAGGAGGACTGGACAGAAGGGCAGTGATGAAAGCCAGGGACATCACATGGTAAGTGGGCATAGTTCAATGAGGAAGTAGAGTATGGACATGGCTGGGCTGCTGTTTCTGAGCTAGGGTAATACATTGTAATATTTGCATTGCTTGACTTTCACTTGAACGTAACCATAAGCACTGAATGGGTGTTTGGTTAGACCATACGAACCCTCCACCTGACTGATTTAATGATAGCAGTGACTCCGTTAGGACATATTCTTTAAGGTCTGCATGGCCCAGAAAAAATCAGGAGTAAACCAGGATAAATGTAGGGCACTGGGATGAATGCCTAGATAAGGAAGGGGACCCCCCCATTAAAAATACCCCAAATCCCACTTACTAGAAACCCAAAAGACCGAGATGAAAATCCCAACATCCCAGATGATTGACACCGACAAAACACTAATGGTAATTAACAGATCGCCCAACCTGCAAACAAGCTAAAACCGAAGCACAGAAAACCCACCGATGTTGAGTGCTTTGTGTCCCATATCCCCCCTCCTAACTAAATATACCAACTCTGAGATCGCAGTACCGTGGATTTAAGGAGCAAAGGTCAGCATGCTGGCCAAGTGGTTACTTATCATTAGTAATTTGTCAGTGTTCCGGGTCATCAGTCTTCTGGGATGTCAGGATTTTTGTCTCCGTCTTTTGGGTTTCGGGTAAGTGGGATTTCAGGTGTGACTTTCGATGAAATGATAGGTAACCATATATATATATATATATATATATATATATATATATATATATATATATATATGTTGTCAAATATAACTATATATGTTTTTCAAAATTGTCTCTTTTTGATTATGTATAAGCATTTCTCTGTACATCTAGCAACTCCTAACATATTTGTTTATCTGATAGTATCATTTCTCATATTTAGTGATTGTGCAACACCGTATGTTTGGCATTTTGTAACACTGTTAATCAAGATACTTTTCTTGTGCTCCATCAGATAGTTCTCATGACTGTCCCTCTCTGACAGGTGATACATCCTGAAGTACCAACATAGATCCTACCCACTAGCCCTTCATAATTTGTGTCCACTTCTCTTGTTCTCTACTTTACATGGTCCTTCTTGTCCTCTCCCTGTATTCTGACCACATCGACTTACCTAGCATTATGGACAGACAATTTCCCACAGTTTCTCCAGCCAGCCTGATCGACATGGACATCCTGAGGCACTGTAGCTATTGCCTCATATACTCTGACAACCCACTTCTTCTAGTGCACAAAAATGTATTTTGTGAGATGGGCATCTATATGAAGAACCTAGAATCCAGGCTCTCACTCACCAGTCAGTCCATCTCATGCTATGCAGGTTGTCAGCATGCGCACCTCACTTCCTGCACCTACCAAACCAACAACACATAAACCTACATATGCGGAGGTCCTTACAAGAAGCTTACTTAAACATCAGTGACCTCCCAAACACAAGCACAAGCACGATTCACAGAATACATCCTCTGCAGAACATAGTACATATAATATATCACACAACAGTGTCTCACCAGTCAAGTCCTTAAGGCATAATATAAAAACAAGCATCTTAGTCATAGGTGACTCAGTTGTGAGACACACAGCTGTCCCTCTCACCAGGTTGGATAAGAAAAAGGTCACGGTCAGCTGTCTGGTAGGTGCCAAGATCTGCCACATCATAACACTCTCAAGTCTCTCAACAACAGACACTGTTATAATGCCGTCATAGTCCATGATGGTGTGAATGACTTGAGATGTACCTCACTGGACTATATGAAGACAGACATAATTTAGCTCTCAGATTATGTGACTCAGGCAGGTTTGCAGCTAGCTTTAAGCAGCATTTTACCTTAACAATTGGCTTAGTTCCTGATGTCATTCAAAGTGGATTCAGTATATGTCAGCCTGGGATGATATGTTCAACAGACCTCGATGCATTGCCAGAGGTGGTCTTCATCTGTCACCCCTGGTATTTTGGTTACTGGCTAAGGCTCTTGCCATCTCCATAATGACTTTTTAAGCAATGTCACAGGAACAAAATTCCTGACATAAAAAACCCTCTAAAAGCAACCTCAAGGTTATGCTGCTAAATGCTAAGAGTCTAAACCAGAAACTGCACTCACTGGAAGCAGTCTTCACCTTGGAAGATGCTGACATTTATGCAGTCACTGAGACCTGGTTTAAGGCTGAGGAGAGCACCCCAGCTATATCAGGTCACATTTCCTTCCACACATTCAGACCACAAACTGAAGGTGTGAGAACTAATGGAGATGGTGTATCAATATTCATTAAAGATAAATATTCCTCTAGATTGGTTAAACAGCATGATTCCCTTTAATTACTTCAGGTGCAATTGACTGTAGGTAAGAGCCCTCTTCAGGTCATTGCCAGCTATAGGACCTCCTACATGAATTAGGACATCTACTCAGCCTACTTGGATATATTTGAGTCAATCAAGATATAACCAAATTCCCTAGTTTTTGGGTGACTTTAATTACCTGTCCATAGACTGGGTAAATTATATGAGTTCTAATTCACTTGACCAAGGATTCCTGGACTTCGTTAACTCCAGTGCCCTGAACCAGCTGTTTCACACACCCACAAGGGACTCAAACATCCTAAACCTGGTGCTTACCAACATGGGACCACTGCATCACCCCCAGTGTGTGGTCATCACTGGTGATATCTGACCATAAATCAGTCTTGCTAGAAGCAACTGTAACACAAGATCCCCCTTAGCAACACCTAGACTAAAAAGCTTCTCCAAGGCCATTTACAACCTCTTAATAGCCCCTTCCCCCACTGATGGAACAGACAACAGACACCTTTGCTGAGTTATACACTAATGCTTTATACAAGCACCCATACAATAGTATTGACTCTGCTGTACCTGACAGAACCAAGCAAGATCTTCAAAGAAAAACAAACCTGCCTGGTGGACAACTGCCATTAATAGGCTATACAACAGGAGAAAGAAATTGCTGCCTAAGAATAGGAAGGAACAGTCTCAAAACTGGAAACACTCCCTCCTCAACTTCAGCAAGCATATAAGACTCGTAGTGAAGTCCTCCAAAGCTAACTACAAATCCAAATTAGCTTCCTTAACTATGGATAACCACAAGGTGTTATTTAGTTACATCCATAACCTCAAAGGTAAGGCACAGATTTGTGCTGAACTTGTAGTTAATGGTACTAAATATATAGAACCTGTGAATATAGCAAACCTACTGGCTGACAGATTCAGTGAAAGCTTCACTCCCCTGTTCCCACCACATATACCCCAAAGCACCCCTAACACCTGTCCCCTGCCTGGTATCTCCAAGTAGCAGGTCTTAAATGCACTCTCCAAGGCCGTAAACACAACCTTTATGGGACCAGGCAACACTGTAGGCTGTGTTCTACATGGGTTAAATCAGGAATTAGCATCACCATTGAGCACACTTTTCAGTCACAGCCTAAACACTGACATCGTCCTAGTGAAATGGAAAACAGCAACTGCCATCACTTTGCCCACTAGCCTGACCAGCCTTCTATGCAAAGCCATGGAAAAAACCATCATGGACCTTATTAAAGATATAGGAAATTTCCAAATGATCATCCCCACCCAGTTTGTCTTTGTCAAAGGGAGATCATTCCTGTTAAACTTGGTGGACTTCTTCGAGACAGTCACCAAAGTCCTAGACAAGAGCAAATCTGTGCATATGGCCTACTTAGACATATCCAAGGCCTTTGGTACAATCCCTCATTCAGGCATCATTGATAAACTCACCCAGCTGGGCATCAACCCATATATTGTCAGGTGGCCAATAATAAAATCAAGAACAAAAAACTAGTAAATCCAAATCAAGGCAGAGGCACCTGCAAATGACTTCACAACTCAAAAAGAAATAGCGTATACTATTTAATTATCCGCTTTCGTCCGTAGACTTCCTCAGAATAACACATACAAAACAGTCAAGACTTAAATAGGTACAAAAATCACCATGGAGTTTGATTAAAAACAATTAATGATGTCATTAAAAGAATAAATGGTAAAACATTTAAAGGAAAAGAGTTAAACATAGTTAAGTAATATGTAAACATACTAAATCTTCACTTTTGTTAACTTTAAGTTTCCTATGTTTAAGGAAGCATTTTACATTTATAGTTTCATTGAGACCGGGGGGGGGGGGCAGTCAGACCTCAATTTAATCTGCCAAAATGTCTCCCTTTGTAGTAAAAAATTCTTAAAATCCCCCTCCCTCATGTCTTTGTGACAAACTTCCAAAATTGAAAATAAAAACTTGTTGAAAGAATGACAAACTAAACTATGTTTGAAAAGGGCATTTTTGTCATCTTTAGTTTTGATACAATATAAATGTTCTCTTATTCTGGTTTTAAGTCTACGGACGAAAGCGGATAATTAAATAGTATACGCTATTTCTTTTTGAGTTGTGAAGTCATTTGCAGGTGCCTCTGCCTTGATTTTGATATTGTCAGGTGGGTTGCAAACTGGCTCACTGATAGAACTCATACTGTCAAAATAGGGGACTCCACCTCCTCCAGTAGACCAGTAACCAGTGGTGTTCCACAGGGATCAGTTCTGGGATCCCTACTGTTTGGAATCTACATCCAAAGTACATGCGGAAACTAAACGACCGTCGCTGACAAAGTTGTTTACTGATGACTGCAAACTGGAAATGATCATTGAAACCTCTAGTGATGTCAGCATCTTGCAAGAATGTCTTACACAGACTAATGACTGGTGCCAAAGTCATGGTTTTAAACTTAATGCAAAAAAATGCCTTATTATCCCCTGTGGCAATGGTGATGTTCCTGCAAACTACCACATCAACAGCAATACCTTAAGCACACAGTCAGTATTGAGAGATCAGGGCACACAGGTTGAAAGCAACCTTAACTTTGATCACCATGTCTCCACAGTGGTAAGAAAATCATTTTATATTGCTCAGCTCATAAGTAAGGGTGTTGGTTCCAGACAAAAGAGGTTATAACCACTCTGTACTCTTCCCTCATCAGGCCAATAATAGAGTACAGTGTTCACTTTAGTATGTTCCTTTCCAAACACCTGCAGCAATTGGAGGGACCACACAGGTTCCTTACCAAACAATTCAGGGTATCCAAGATCTGTTTTATGTGGACAGACTGAAATCATTGTCACTTTCCTCTGTGTCATACAGACTGCTCAGAGGTGACCTATGCTTTGCATGTAGAGCAATTTCTGAGGATCTTAACCTGGTATGAACATCAACAGAACTTGCTGGAGAGACAGATTTGTCTCACAGAGGTTGTCCCACCTTTGAAACAAGCTTCCTATTCATGTTAAACAAAGTCCATCACTGGCCCTATTTAAGCATACTTTGGACAGTTGGATGGGTAACCAGAAATTCACTCCGGGGGTTCCACCTGTGTCTCTCTTAGAAAGGGACAATAGTTGTTGATTTTAATGTCTGCTTGACACCCATGGGAACATGTGTGGAACTTGGCTAGGGTTGTAAGAGCCCTGGGACCATTAGCCTAGTAACTTCCTGTGATCCTATGATCCTATGATATAATGGAAGCAGTCTGCAGTGGATTAGAATGTTACCCTAGTTATCAAACATGCATATACAAATAAATATATAAATAAATAAATAAACAAACAAATGAATAAAGCTTACTCAGAAGGTATGCTGAATGCATTCATGGAAGTGGTAATCTGCATTTCATCAACATTTTCGTATTAATCTGACAAAAAACAAAAACTGAAATCACTCCAATGGCAGCCCAGTGGTGTAAAAATAACATAATCTCATAAACATCAACCACTACCATTACGAGGAAACAAAGAAAGCTTTTATTATAAAAATAATAAAAACAGGTAAGCGCTTTCATGACTAATGTTGCTTAATCAGACCATCTAAAAAACACAATTCCAAAACATTCTTAAATATGAAGATCAATAAAACAGCCAATCAAAGTTAGCAAACTATCAATCAACTTTGATTATTAATGAATCAACATGCTCATTCAGCCAATCAAATGTGGCCTGTATAATAACTAACCTATCTAAAACTATGAAGATAAGCCCAAACCTATGAAAAACAGTGAAATAACTCTGCCGTGATTAGATACTCTGACACAGCACTTAGTGCTCATTGTCATAAGATAATGCATGTATGTCACTTTTGGTGGACGCATAGGTAAGGATAACATAGGTGTGTCATTTTGGCGGTTGCATGGGTAAGGATAATGTAGGTATGTCACTTTTGGTGGATGCATGGGTACTAATAATGCTAACAGTTCTTACAGGGTATTTTGTAAAGTAGACAGCAGTGCCAATCTCGGCTAGGGCAAATAGTGGGCCAGATTCAGGAAGCCTCTGTGTAAGAGTTATAACTCTTACACGGAGGCTGCAGTTAAACGGTGTGATGTCAGCATGTCATGCATATGCATGAGGTGCATGAGGCATGCTGAATCACACTGTAACTCTTACACGGTCCGTGTAAGAGAGTAGGGGGCGTGTCCGTAGGCTAAGCTCTGCATGCGGACATGCCCCCGTAAGTGTAGAATGGCTGAAAGTAAACAGCCACGAGAGAGGCCATGGAAATGTAAACAAACACACTACACAACACATTCCCCCACAGACCATCAGTGTACAAAGTGAACAGAGGCTATAAAATGAAAATAAAAACTGTTTTATTTTTTTAAACCCCCGTAAATGTGTGCTACTGTGTGCGCGGGTGTGCTACTAGCGCAACTGCAGTTAGCAATCAGTGGAAAAGGATATGAGAACTAAATATGCAAAGTAAGCCAAGAAGAAATAGCTTAGCGGTAGAGTTGCCAGCTTAAGAGTAGGCAGGCAGGGTTCGAGCCCACACCACAACCTTTTTTTTTGTTGTAAATAAGCACTAAACAAGCCCCTGACAGTATTGTCCAAATGTAAAAGTATACCCTTTTGTAAAATGGAATGAAATGGAGCATATATATTGAAGTAACACAATAATAAAAATAATTAGAAATGTACTGATAGCTAAGCTGCTGTGAGACACAGTGCCCGTAGCTGCGTAGTGTTTAAAAAGCTGCAAACTGTATGCCCGTTGCTAAGCACCGGTTTAACAGTCTGAAACTGTTTGCAACTAGCTGTGCTCAGCTTAACATGTGTGTCACTAGCCAATTAAGGTTTATCCCAGCGCACACCTTTTGCGCGCCGCTCCCACAAGCTAACTGCCAGTGCGCATGCGTTAGCTCCGCGCAAACAAGCGCAGACCTGCATTTAAGTGCTTAAAAGTGCTTATGGCATGTTTGATTGACAGGTCCTCAACTCATTTCTGTCAGGAAAATTAAAAATCAGTGGTTAGATTCGAACCCAGGATACCATGCACTAGAGTCAAGGTACTAAACCACTAAGCCATGACAGCAATACCTAGAAATGCAGAAATAGCATATATATGGGATAAAATACAGAATGGAGCATGATAAAGCATTTTCAGTGAAGTAGATACAATTCCAAAACGGCCAATCAGAGAAATGTGCGGGAAAAGCGGCATATATAAGCCCCATATGCGGGAATACACACCATAACCGATTGTAGAACAGACCTGCCGTCAGAATGAGTGGAGTAGGTTAGGGACGTTGCTTTCGAGCACAGCGTTGGGGCGTTGAGGAGTCCAGATACATGGTCTGGCTCCTTGTCCATCATCACGAGGCCCAACTCATGCAGGGCCAGGTCTCATGGGGAGCGTACAGGGCGGAGGCATGGGACCAGTTGGCTCGTGATCTGACCAGTGCTACTGGCATTCCACACACTGGTGAGCAGGTCCGTCACCACCATGTGGACCTGAAGCGGCGTAGACCTGTTGACCCAATGGATCCAGGAGGCCCGGGATATGCCCAATGCCCCACTACTGAGTAAGTTACATTTTACTCATGTATGTAAGGATTTCAACTAGCTGATACCATGGAGATGTGTAGTCCAATATTACTTCCTTTGTATTACAGCTGCAGGTGTCCGCTCTGCGAACTGTGAGACGCATGACCATAGGCTGGCGCGGCTGTGCCACCATGCAGGTTAGTAACCCCATCTAGTACTTGTAAATAAATATTATAGTGTAGCATGTATCAGAACACTGCAGTGTATTGATTAAAAGTAATCTAATGTGCAAGCAAGAATTGAAAGTTTGCAGGTATGGCTGCAACAAGTCCATCAGTATGCAAGTGTGACTGGAAAAATAATTTATAGAAATAAATAGTGCTGTAATACAGATGTCCCACCATTAATTAAATGTAGTATAACCTGCAGTAGTCTCCAGAGTACAGCTTCAGAATCTGAGGTAGTCACATGTGTGATTTATCCCCTGTTGAAATGCTGAATCATGACAGAAGTGAGGCTGTTGGAAAGTGTTTGAATCACCACAGATCTAATATGTGAACAAAGCCTAGAAGTACCAACCTGAACTGTGAAGTTGCAGGATGTGTGAGAGTGACAGAAAGGGTCAGGTATGAATAAATAAAGTAGTAATAACCCCTGAATATATTAGCCCCAGTGTGTTTCCACAGAACTAAATGCATGTGTGAAGTACAAATTAACATCCCAAACTGATTTCAGTGTGTCTGAATCTGGAATGTCAAGGCCAAAATCTGTATATGGTGATAACAGTAAACAATTTGCAGATAGAATGAATGATTATCTGACAGACTAAACAGCCATAGTTGTCCCCTGTCCTGTCATCAAAGTGTAGCAGGATGATGTATCTGATCAAATTAAAAATAAGTAGGATAGTGATGTATTTGTAACAGGTGTAGCATGACAGTCAAATAAAAATCATTTTGAAACATCAGCCTCAACTTAATTGTGTACCTATTACAAATGTATATCAATGTGTAACTTATGAATGTGTCATCACTTTCTATCTCCACCCAACCCTATAATTCCATATAACAACACCCAATAAATATTGGTATGTGAACATTTCATTAACCATGGACATTTGTCTGTTTCAAAAATATATGCATGTCTGTTCGTGCATGTGCCCTGTTCATACCTGCAAATCTGATGGCCTGTTGCCATTAATCAACCCTGCATGTTGTTTGATTGTGTATTTCCATTCAAATAATGCATGTGATATTAATATGCCCCTTGTTCAATGGTGTTAATATCTGGGTGTTTGTTTAATGGGAATACCAATGCATGCTGTTACAACTAATCTGAATGGAATAATATGCCACTAACCCAAACTAACATAACTACTCACAAACCTAGAACCCTTGGGAAGGCAGGTCCCAGCGGACCCACCTCTCCCACCTCAGCTGGCGGCTGCACCTGGCACTAGTGCCCAGGCCGGACCCTCCTCCGGTGGCCCTGTGCCACCTTCGGGTGGAAGCGCTGCAGGGGATGGGGCCCGTCCCCCCTCTGCAAGCGTGACCGGAGGAGTTCGTCCACTCACTCTCCAAGGTGTCCGGTCTGTGGTGCGAAGGGAGATCCAAGACTCCGTTCTTGGGCCCCTACGCCAGCTCGAGGCTCATGTGGCACAGCTAACGGCCCCGGCCATTGCCCCACCTACCCAGCCCCCAGCACAGCCCCGTCCTGGGCTGTGAAGGAACAGTGGCAACTGCCTATGGGTGGGGATATCAGTTCCACTGTTGCCATCTGTGGGCTCATGTGTCTCGGATATCCCAACCTCCGTCCCCGTCAATTGTGTAACCCCCCCCCCACGTGTGTCATACACCGCTCCTGTATGCGTCTTGTCTGCCTTGTCTGTTAACCTACCCAACCTACCTCCCCAGCTATACCGACTTCCTTCACCTGACATACCACTCTCCCCTGAAAAAAAAAAAAAGGGCACTCTGTACCCACAAAAAAATTACGCCCCATACATAGCTGTCCATGTCGCACACATGTCCGCTTGACATTGAAACTGTTAATTACAATTGGCTCTACAACAAACATTAATGTTGTCCTGACACCGCTCTCAGGGGTGGAAGGTTTCAAATGTCTCACCAAAATACATGGAAATGCACAGCTGTTGCTGCTAAAGACATGGGCATCTATGGGCCTTACCTACATCCCTCCTGCAAATCCCACGCTTGTTTCCCTACTGTCTTACCCTCTTTGTGACCCCTTTTTCACCACTTTCCTGTCACCCCTTTTTCTTTTCTTTCAAAGAAATTTGCGCAGGTGTGCGCCTGTGTTAGCGGAGCTCACCGCCAGTGTGCATGCGTGAGCTCCGCACAAATGAGCGCACACCTGGTTTTAAGTGCTTAAAAGTGCCTTTATGGCACTTTGATTGACAGGTCCTGTACTCATTTTGAAAGTCTGGAAAGAAAAATAAATTCCTACTGCCAGTCTCGAACCCAGGACCTTGGTAACATTAGTCTGTATGACCTACGACTAAGCCATGACTGCCATACAAGAACATATTGCTAAAATAAATATAACATGTAATAGTAGGAATCAATATAAAGGCAATATAGGAGGTGTACTACCCAATACATCTCAGGTAGAGTTTTAATGTCCGAATTACTGGATTCCCACACTAGTTCAGTGTTAACAGAAACAGCCCTACTAATTGTTCACTTGTACATAATAATGTAAGGTAATGTACACATAAGAAGATATGTAAATGTACACATACATATATATAAATATATAGTAATACATAGAAATATAGTCGTAGGTGTCAGTATCCATACACACTCACTACAGGAGACAGTGAAGATAAACGCAGCAGCCAGAATCTGCAACACAGCATGACCCCTCTGGGACCCACTATCCCTTTTAACTGCTTAAAGGTGGCTTTAGCACTTTGATTGACAGGTCCTGCACTCATTTTGAAGGTTTGGAAAGAAAAATAAATTCCCACTGCCAGTCTCAAACCCAGGACCTTGGTAACATTAGTCTGTATGACCTACCACTAAGCAATGACTACCACATGAGATCATCGTGCTAAAATAAATATAACATGTAATAGTAGGAATCAATATAAAGGCAATATAGGAGGTGTACTACCCAATGCATTTCAGGTAGAGTTTTAATGTCCGAATTACTGGATTCCCACACTAGTTCAGTGTTAACAGAAACAGCCCTACTAATTGTTCGCTTGTACATAATAATGTAAGGTAATGTACACATAAGAAGGTATGTAAATGTACACATACATATATATAAATATATAGTAATACATATGAAATATAGTCGTAGGTGTCAGTATCCATACACACTCACTACAGGAGACAGTGAAGATAAATGCAGCAGCCAGAATCTGCAACACAGCCTGACTCCTGTGAGACCTACTAACCCCTTAACTGCTGGAAGGTGCCTCCAGCACTTTGATTGATAGACCCTGTACTCAATTTGAAAGCAAAATACAAGCATACTAGTAGGCCCTACCACAAGACCATTGAAACACTAGTCTGTATGACCTACCAGTAAGCCATGACTCTCATACAGGAATATAGTGCTAAATAAGTGGAACATGTAATAGTAGGAATGAAGATAAAGGCAATATAGGATGTGTACTACCCTAAGCATGCAGACAGACTTTCACTGTCCCAATTACCGGATTCCCATACTAGTGTGTGTTAACAGAAACAGCCCTGAAAATTGTTAGCTTGTACCCAATATTGTCAGCTAATGTACATATATGACAGTATGTATATGTACACATATGTATATATAGCAATACATAATAAATATAGTTGTGGGTGTCAGTATGCATACACACTCACTACAGGGAACAGGTGGGAGAAATGCAGCAACCTGAATTCACAACACAGCATGAAGCATGAGAGATGTACTAACCTTCACACTCACAGAACATTTTCCAACAGCATACCAGCATGGTCCACGCCCTTACAATCTGAAAGGGCAACGCCTATCTCACATACCTTTTATAGCACTGTCCTGAAATCACAGTGAGACATGCAATCAGTACACAACTGGCTGTATGCAATTAGCCAATGCTGCCTTACAATTGGTGCAGAGGCCATCACATGGGCCTATGCAGATACCTACAAAAGCATTCAGTACCCACACTCCACACATGCAATACAATCATTGCACAAACCTGAGAAAGAGAGAGAGAGAGAGAGAAACAGAAATATGAAAATAAACAGACTGACAGCAGCAAAACCAGCAGCAGCAGAAAACTGCAAGCAGCAAGCAGCATCACTGATACAGCAACAGCTGCCACAAACACAGGTAATGCAAAGTAGCAGGTTAATACTGTGTTTACTGTGACACCTCCAAATGTATCATAGTTCACTATCTATAGGTATGTCCATGAGATAGGTTGTGTGTACATAGTCCTGAAATATATACATATGTAATATTGCTGTACATGTTGCCCATACTTAAAACTTCCATAGCTTAGAACACAAGGCCAGTTGTGCATATGATGCAGTAGTTACCAGGGTCAGTAGAGGTTACTCCTCATTGGTGTGGGACCACTGTGTATGTATGGCACTGTTCAGGTACATATCCCGTAGTATGGCCAGGGATTAATATCAGTCTGTCATGTGGTGCTATGTCCTCCAGGGGTGAATGTAGCACACATCCAGGGATACCATTTCGTAACAGTGATGCTATGTGTTCTGCAATGATGAGGGTGGCTCTCACCTGGACATGTGAGAGGATAGGGAGGTTACAGTCATCTGGGATAACTAATACCACATGTGTAGGAGAATGGGGGGGGGTACCTGCACCTACACTGTCTGCAACAATGTTGCCAATATCTGTGCATTTGGTGAATGTGAAGCATCTTAACACTGCTGACCACAGATGCCTTGCCATCATGTGAATCTGCCCTGTGCTGCAGTAGCCTCCTACTATTGTTATACAATATGCCTGTATCTGTAGTCCACTGGACAGGATTAATAAGTGGTGTGCAGTTGTTCTGGGTTAGATATGTGTGTGCACAGTACATGCAGTATGTGGGATGTCTGTGGTAAGCATATGCAAAGGTGCCGCTGGTGTGTGTTGTGGCTTCCACTGGCCCAATGGGCTGCATGGATAGCATCACTGTCATAACTAGTGAATAACTGTGTAATTACATGCATACATAGCAAGGTAGTGTACTGTGCTTGTGGTGTTGTTCGGATATGTATATCCAGGCTGAGTAATGTGTGTCCACATCACAGGGTTGGATGGCAACACACATCCAGTATGTAGGGATGAACACCCAGAGTGTGTCAGACGTGTCACCTGTGCAGAAATATCCGGCCATTACCTGTGCATCCCCCACAACACACACACATGCAACATATGGCAGAAGTACTATAGCAGTACACACATGTTCATAGGTTCATACTAGGCTATTTGCCCTAGGGCATTGGTAAGCCTAGTAGAATGTATTTGTCTTTCACCACCCAATTACAAGTTATGCTGCTATGCCCTTGTCCGACGTTAGTATACTGTGCCTCTGTCTAACAGTGACATAGAAGTGATACCTGGGGTACAACTATGATCTCCATCCACTCATCCAGATTCCTATGGAAGAGAGTCAGTGAGGGACTCTGCCTAACCTCTAGTGTGAGCTCATTACAGAGTGAAGGGAGCCTCTCGGTTAGGAATATGCCCCTCCAGCATGTCCATGTATGTCAGTGCTGAGGTCCATGTCTCCTGAGCATGTGGCTATATGGGACTCTGATTGCCTGAGGTGCAACATGTTCATTACTGCTGGGTAGGACATGGCTGTATATGGCACACACAGATTGCCTCTGAACAGGCAGTATGCCACTGAGTCCAGCTGGATTTACTTTACCTGGGCAGCATATGACATCTGTATGAGCCATTGCATCCCCTTGATGAGGTACTGTTGTCCTGTACCAGTTGCTATAGGTGTCTGGTTAGGTACATCCCAAAAGGTGCATTGTACGCAATTATAGGCCTGATGATGGATGAGTAAAGAGGCACAATGACCTCCCCTGCCATACATGTGAATCCCTCATGATTAGCTGGGCTATATAACATGTCTTTCAATCCATGTTGGCCATGTGGTTGACAAATGACAGACCGCTACCATGTTTCTTCCCCAGGTCCCCAACTACGTCTTCTGTACTCAGTGGCCTAACACCTATGTTGTACTTTGCCACCAATGTGGAGGCGTGGGAATCTGCATTGAATACTGATACTTCCCCTCCCTTGTTCAAGTGTTGGGGCCGACAAGAATGGTAACAGCTATAACTTGGTAGTACTGGTGTGCTCCTGTGAAACCTGAAACAGGTTCATGTTACTGCACAGATATCGATGTCCAGAATGCTAAGTAGGGTTTTGAGTGCGTGCATCCTGAGGTCTAGACTTCCGGTGTTGAGTAGCATCACTCTTACTTCCTCATCCTTTGTGTTACAAATGGATGTGGGTTTGCCTTATGAGCCTTGCCCAATACAGGCACTATGGGTGTAGCAAGAGGCTCCACCAAATTCCAATAGGACAGGGGTGACAGGTGCAAGCTGTCCCTAGCAAAGCATACCACCCCAAGATGGCAGGCATTGGCACACCTGTGAATGACACCAGTATGTCAGTCAATTGATGGAAGGGATCATCATTCCTTGATATTGTGGCATTGTTCTTGGTGAAGGTAGGGTGCTACTCAAGGTCAGGGTCAAACTGTCTTGGGCTACGTGCTCAGAGAGCACTGTACTGTCTCATGTCATGTAGTCCAGGGAGGTATGTGTCAGGTCATTCACACCAGCATGGACATTGACTGAGTCATACCTGTACTTGCCTTGGGGTTACCTGAGTGTTTGTGTTATGTGGCAGGACATAGTGCCCGACAGGCTGCACACCGTTACCCTCACCTCGTTAAGCCTGGTGAACGTGATGTTAGTGTGCCTGATGATAGAGGCACCTAGTACAGGTGTATGAGGTGTGTTGTGTACTGTTAATGGCTGTGAGTGTTCAGCACATTGACTTTGTGTGATATGTGTTGCACGTGTTCGTTTCTGTGGTAGTGGTTGCCTGAGTGTCTACTTAGGAGGTCTCTGCTGCATAGGCAGACCTGTAGTCTGAGCCTACAAGTATGTTCATGTGTGATCATGTGTTAGTTCTGCTGTCGTGGTAGGTCTATGTGAGACTGGAAGTGTAGTGAGTGTGGTTTCCCTCGCCACCTGACTGGTTATGGCGGTATTGAGTAGACAGAGCCTAGCCTCCAGTTTGGTATATGGTTGCATCACTCACATGAGTTTGAATTTGTTGTTAGGAGGAGGGGTTGTCTGTGTACATGCAGCTGTTCTAACATTGTCTCTGGAGTACCACACTCACCAGCTGGACTGGGCAGGGAACTGACAACTGACCTCTGGACATGCTAGAATACTATTGTGAATTCCGTAATAATTGAAAACAAGGTCCAGTGGGGAGTGAGGGTGTACTGATATTACCTACAACTGCTGACTGATATAAAAGCGTCAGTGAGCAAGTGCCGGTAACCTAAGTGCAATGTGTCACAATTAAGTAAATGCAACAATGACAAGCAGTCACTTGCTGTCATGTGTAACATGGAAGTACGTACAGTAAGCAATGCAGATATCAGTAGTGAGTCACAGACGTGTTGAGAAGCTGTGTATTATGTGGAAGTAGCATACCAGTGAAATAACAAGCTAACAAATAACAAGCATATAAACAAAGGTAGATCCAGGAGGCCTGGATGTAGTGTTTGCTACAACAAACAAGGTGTAGCAATGTCAGTAAGTTACAGCTCAGATATGCAGGCACTATAAACCTGAAACCAGATGTCCCCAGCTATGAATGGCAGAGTACAGCCTATTGTCACACACGAGTGCAGACCACAAACCTTGTTAATGTTAAATAACTGGCCTGAAGGCCAATTGCTTATACCAGAACTAATACACTTGAACACTGGGCCCTCAATCAGCAGTTCCCAACTTCAATGGATGAAAGATATGTGTCCTGCCACCACAGTGCTTGCCACAAACCTCCCTAATGTAAAACAACTGGCCTGAAGGCCAAGTGTTTAGTCAAAATGACTTAGAATGATAGCTACACTGTAATCAAGTTACAACCAAGCAGTAATAAGTACAATTTAATACTCCCTGTATAGAATGTGTACCACGTATTGCTGAGATACTATGCTGATAACCTGTTTGTGTACCTTTCCAGATCAACATGGCTCCAAAAAGGAACCCAGCATATTCTGCTGCAGAGGATGACGTGATTCACCAGAGCCTGGTGCGTGACTATGCCATCCTGTTCTCACGCACCATCCAGAATCAGCAGGAGAGGTCTGCACTGTGGCAAAACCTACTTAGCAGGATAAATTATGTTGGCATGCATAATAGGACATATGAGCAGGTGAGAAATCACTGCAGTGATTTGATTAGAAATCTCCGCCAGCGTGCTGCAGATATCCGCAGGCAACAGGTTGCCACAGGTTGGGGGGTGGCCACACATCCCCCCCCTCACCAGACAGGAGGGGCTACTGCTAAGTGTTGTGGATCCAGCCCCAGAACAACAACAGCAACAGTCATGCATCATGATGGAGGTTGGATCCACACAGCAGCAAGACACCGAGCGTGCAGGTAAGATGCCATATTTATTTATTGTTATTACTTTTACATTTGTTGACCAAGATAGTCTAGCTGGATATATGTCCACTTTCAGTAGAGGCCTGGGGAGAAAAGCTCCACACATAACATAATAAAGGTAGACAGACAAGTTGTTAATACAGACAGCCAACAGAATAGAAATATACGCCAGCCTGTTAATTAAATCAACATACATTTAAGGAACTCAAACAGTTTAGAGTCATACACAATGTACTGTCGAAGGGTGAGATTAGAGTTAACTCCTGGTATGTACATATGACTGTTCTGTACACTGTTACTTCATGCACGCATAAGGTGTGCATGTGGTATGTATATGTCATCATGATATATAATTGTGCATGTGTGATACAGACATTATGAGCAGCTGATGTGTATAAGGGAAATAGTGTACTACTGTACTGTATCATGTGCAAAACAAATGGCACACTTGTGCCCACTGACATTACTCTCTTCACACTTCCAGGTCCCTCCCATCTAGCAACGAGGCAGGCCATACATGCTGGTGAGTGTTTTTAACATTACCTGAAAACAATTTATAATACTAGTAAGGGTAGTGTAACGCTGTAGTAGACATGCTGGTGAGTGTGTTAATAATAACTGTAATACCCAGTTGTACTAAATTAAGAGTAGTGTAACACAGTACTGATGTGTGTGTTTACTATGGGGTGTGCATGTGTGCGAGTGTGCCTGTGCCCATGTGTGCATGTGTGTTAGTGTCCATGAGTGCATGTGTCCATTTCTGAATGTGTGCATTAGTATTGAAGTGCATCTCTGTCAAATATGTGTTGGGACTGTAATCTGTGTTCCCTGTTTTCCTCCCGTAGGTTCTGGTGCTGCTCTGGTGACCTGCAGCAGGGAACCTGAATCTTGTGCCCCAGGTACTGATGATGATGAAATGTATGAAATGTCTGTAATGGTGCAGGAAGGTGTGTCTGGGTCCACCATTGGTCAGCCAATTGACAGTACACAGCTGTCAACCCCGTCAATGCGCACAGTCATCCTGCCATTACATCCTTTGTCATCATTGTCCCTAGGTGATGGACAGTCTGCAGTGGGCATAGATCAGGGTAATGTGGTACCTGTGGTACATGCATCCCCACAAGGCAGCCATGAGCAGGGTCCTCCAATGGTACCACGCAGACAGTCGCCCATGGGTTCTCGTGGGGGCATCCGTGGCCATACTGCCTCTGGCCAACGTGCCCAAGGAGGTATGTCAACCTCCACTATGTTTAGAACTGTCATGCAGGCACAGGCACGTATGGAAAGGTACACCAGACAGGGTCTGAGGGAGCTGAGAGCATGTCGCACAGCCATGACAGACGGCATGCGTGACGTTGCGAATGCTATCCGTAACTTCACAGATGTCATTGACAGACATTGTGGGGGCATAGAACAGCTGCTCCACAACCAGATGTCCATGGGCCAAGGCGATGGTGTGCGTTTGCGATGTCAACGTGGCCGTATGCCAGCACCAGCTGGCAGTGGCCGCGGACGACAACAGGCCCACTCACGCACCTCAAGTGCCAGCACCAGCCCCAGCAATGCTGGGTCTGTGCTGTCATCAGGACGCCCCAGGAGACCACGTGCACGTGGCTCTGGACAGTCCCAACAGGGAACTGTGTCCAATCAGCACACCCCTGCTTCTGACGACAGTACCCAGTCTGGGTTAGTACCGGATACAGCCCGTAGCACCCCTGCCAGGCACAGGTACCGTGTCCGTGCCCACAGACACTGATCTGGATGACCTGACAGGTGCAGTCTGTGGCTGTCCACAAAACCCTGTACATGGCAGCCATTATGTGGGACTGTGTGCGTGCTTACACACATGCAGAAACCTAACACCTAGGGCAAACACATACACACACACACTGCACCAACACTGGTCCACCCTGTACTGCTGCCCCTCACAAACACACATACACACACATGTCAATTGGTGTCACCAGTGGCTGGCTTGGGCATACCTAACCCACACCCTGTGCATATGATGACACTGTGCCACCTCCTGCATACTACAACATTGGTGCAGGAAAAGGTATACACGTTGCTGATGCACAGGGTGACTACATAGATGTGTATAAGTAGTAACATGTTTGTAACTGTTCACTGTTCCAGTATGATTGTGTGTATATCCCAGCAGTCCTGCTGCAGTAACTGTATGAATGTCCTCAATTGTTATCTGCAGCCATACTACTTACCAAAGTGTACCAGCCGCACACCATCACATGCTAACATTGACCATGGGAATGTGCATCATGTGCTGTTATGTAGATTCAGCTATATGTATCTGTTCTGTCACACATGCATTTATACACACCCTGCAACCCACACACATGCACACGCTCACCTGCCATTTCCATTATTTATTACCCTACATAAGTAGCTGTCGATACATGACAGGTACACATTTGAGAAGTGCACTATGTTGTTTACTACTCACTTCCTCTTCTCTACCTGTACTCACAGGGTGCAGGCAACCTCATCAGTTCAAAGATGTAATGTGCATCAGGTACTGTGGTGCCCTGATTGCCACATCAAACATGTTTCCCATACGGAAATGCACACACAGACACATCACACATCCACACACTTGCCACATTCAGGCTTCAAAACACTATCTAGGTATATTCTGGTACATGTGCGTGTTACAGTAGCATGTAACACTATACTGAGTACTGGCAGTTGTCTGTTGTCATGTTGTTTGTATAGAATAAAAGAATTGTTTGATTATCCTACTTCGTTTTGTGGACATTACTTGAAGAAGTGTTACCTTACATGTGTTATTGGTACCACCACCTTCTCTTTTGTAGTTTTGTTTGTATAGGGTGCTGTCAACATCACTGCTTGTTAAGGGTAATGAGCACCCTGCAGTGCATAGCCCCATGTGGCAAAAGCCACATCCCACCCCCATCATTGTGCACACACACTAACCCCACCCACAGTAAAATACATACTTTCCATTTGCAAGATTCAAACCCATACCTAACTGTGTTATGTCAGTAGAAACAGACACATTAGCAGAGTGCGCTATATGCAGTAGTTGCAGAAACCCTTTCTAATGCTGTACTTAGAGGGTGCTGACATCATCTGTGTGTAGGAGGAGGGATGTGCACCCTGTAGTGTGTTCTTCCAGTTGGCAAAAGGCACTTATCCCTCCCAGCATAGTGCACACACATAAACCCCACTTATATTAACACACATACATTCCCTTTGCAGGATTCAAACCCCTATCTAACTATGCTATGACACTGGAGAACGATGCATTAGCAGAGCGCGCTATGCGAATTACTGGCAGACTTTAATACAGGTAATATAGTTATAGAGTCCTGACATCATCAGTGTTTCAAAAGGGGGATCTGCATCCTGTACTGTACTGTCACAGCTGCTAATAGGGGCATTTCCCACACACACATCGATGTGTTCGAGGTTTGCATATGTGGGGGATCCAGTACTCCAGTGTGATTTGTATATGGTTTGATTGCAACAATGAGGGATATACTCCCAGTGGTGAGCATTTTGTACTCATGTTTGTGATGATCAGGTCTAGTATATCTGCCCCTCTTGTGGGAAGGTTGGTTACCTGTTCCATAGCTAAAGAATGTCTGATCTATGGGAACCCTAGAGCTTGGGTATTGTGGCTTGTGTAATGTTCACAGTCTATGTTTGGGTAGCTGATGTCACCCAGTATGATGGTGTTTGCAGAGAAATCTATACTCTCCTGTGTCAGCATGAAGGCTGTGTGGGAGTCCTGAGTTTGAGAGGGTGCTGTAAGAGCTCCTCTGTGTCTCTTTCCATGTGGTCCAGGGAGGTACGTCTCAGGTTGTTTGCACCAGCATGGACAATGACTGCCTCATAGTTGTACTTGCTGTGGAGTGACCTGTGTGCCTGTGTTATGTGGCACATTCTATCACCCGACAGGTAGCTAAATGTGACCCTCACCTTGCTCTGTCTGGGGGGCGGCACGTCTGTCAACAGCTCATGTCAAGCAAGTTCACACCCCTCATAAATGATGTGGAAACCTTCAAAGGCCCCAGGCCTGTTGAAAATATGGACCAGACTGCAGATACCTGTATAAAGGCATTCTACGGACACATTCAGGAATGCATGGATCATGACACCACATATGAAAGCATGACCCAATTCTCCAAAGGCAGATGTCCTGGGTACCGGACACCAGCCATAAACACACTATACAATAGAAGGATGACACCACTACATGATACAACAACCTCCCAAAATGTGAAGGCACCACTGATGAGTATTGGAAGACAACTACAGGCACCCATACGATTGTCTAAGGCCATCTTTGAGAGAAGATTCCACAAGCCACTGAGGATAATCACAAGGCTGTCTGTAGTTATGTTAGGAACCTGGGTGGTACTACCCAGATATGCTCAGAGGTAATCCAAGATGTCACACAAAATACAAAACACACAGACATTGCCATCATCCTAGTGGACAAGTTCACTGCTGCCTTCTTCCCCCCACCACACCGAAAGGGCAAATATGTCTCGCGGCAGAGTGCTGCCCCCCCTGACATCACAGATGCTCAGGTAAGAGATGCCCTTCCCAAAGCAATAAACACTGCATCAATGGGACCAGACAGTGTCCCAGGCTGTGTCCTACATGAACCACAAGAAGAGCTACACCCAGACATAACACCACTGTTCAATCCCAGACTTACTACATGGTATGTGGCCAGAGAGTGGCGTACAGCAACAGTGGTCCCTCTACATTCAGGTGGCGCCTTCACGGATGCTGGACACTATTCGCCCCATATGTCTGACTAGCTTTGTCTGCAAAGCTATGGCAAGGGTCAACATGAACCTCACATATCTAGATATTGTGTACCTACAGACATGTCACCATACACAGTTTGGCTTTGTTAATGGCAGATCTTGCCTCTCAAACCTGTTTGATTTCTTTGAAACAGTCACCAAGGCCACTGTCAAGGGGAAGGAGGTCTACACAGCCTACCTGGACCTTGCATAAGCCTTTGATACAATACCCCACTTGTGCATTATAGGGAAGCTCACCAGTGTACATATTAACCCCTATGTCACTATGGTTATTGCACACTGGCTCAAGGGCAGGACACACATGGCTAGACTTGCTGGAGCCATGTCAGCCTCCAACCTGGTACAAGTGGTGTCCCACAAGGCTCGGCCCTGGGAGCTGTCATGTTCATTATATATTTACCATAGGTACAGGCCAACATGGAAGTACTGTGGCTGAGCAAGTCGCAGGTGACTGCAAACTCTACTCGGTGGCATACTGCCTCTTCATAGGCAATCTGTGCCTGACATATAAAGCCATGTCAAACCCTCACTCAATGGCCATGCTGCACCTCAGAATATCCAGATCCCATCAGGATACATGCTGGAAAGACTTGAACCTCAGGAGTGATATACATAGGACATGCTGGAGGGGCACATTCACAACTCTGGAGGCTCCCTTCATTCTTGAATATTATCCCAATAGAGGTTAGGCAGACTGACTCAGTGACTGTCTTCAAGAGTGATATTAATGACTGGATGTGACATTGTAGGGTTACCCTGGGTATCACTTATGTGTCACTGTGAAACAGAGGCACAGTATACTAACCTTGGAAAAGGGCATAGCAAGACAGATTTACAATGCATGTTGAAAGCCACACACATTCTGGTTAGGTGGATACATGCCCTGGGCAGACATCCCTGTATGAACCTATGGACCTATGTATCTTGTTCACCATTGGCCCTATGTGCTGTTAATCACCAATGCAATCTCAATACTATGGTAGCATGTGCAAAGGTCAGTTGTCAGTCACCTCTATGGTACAGTTGTGGGATATGTGTGTCATGTAGTAATGTCACAGCTGCCACATGTACACAGTCAACCCTATCCCCTGCCCATGGATGTACAACACATGTATGAGATGGAAACACATGGCCAAACTGTGGACTAAGCACTCTGAACCCAGTACTGGCATAACCTGTCTGGTGGCATGAAATACTACAGTGACAGCAATACCAATCTGATGTGGACCTACACGGACAGCAATACAAGCATGGAAACACACCGGGTCAGTTGTGGAGCCTAAGGATAGCATCCTGCATGACTAGCAGACATCTCTGCAGCTGGCACACAGGCATACATTAGGCCTGCACACAGCACGCATAACACATAGCACACAAATCCTGTGTGTCAAACAAGCACAGTCTGTACAGCTATACAACACTACTGCCGCAGTTGTGTTAGGTACCTTTATTGTCCAGCACAGTGAGAACATGCTCACCAGGCTGGACAATGTGTAGGTCACAGTGATATGCTCATGGGGCACTGTGGTCCACCACATAACACAAACATACAGGTCAGTCAGATGCATGGGCACATATGACTCAGTCATTGTCCATGCCACCACAGCTGATGTGGGATGTCCCTCACTGGGATACATGATAGGGAACATGGAAGGGATCACTGAGCAAGTGACACAGGCTGGTAGACCCCTGACCTTGGTTGGCATCAGACCCTCACCAGGGATTCTGACATATTACTGAATGCTAATGAATTAGTGTAGCTACAACACCCTGGCTGAACGGTTCTTAGCATGCTGTCACTGCATTGCTGTGGAATAACGTCTTACCACTCCCACAACAGGTGAAAACATGCAGCACCTGTACATCAACAACATGTAGACTATATGCCCCAGACCAGGTGTGTATCTCTCACTACTAGGCTGATAGCATCTACATCTCACACTGTATATACACATCCCACATGCAGCACCTGCACAGAAGACCACAGTCATAATGTTACCCTGTGCAAATACCATGTATTCACATGTGTCAGGCATCACACATGGTAACTATTGAAGGTCACAGGTACATATGTGTATTTGGCACACACATACATCATGTGTGCATTGCCATAACTGGTTTAATCAATGTCATGCATTATTGTGAGGGACAACCCGCACACATGGGCATTCTGTGTGGGCAAAACATACGTGGCATGTCTGTACTCAAAAGCCATACAAAATTGTGATATCGTTTAGAAAGGGGTATGTGCATCCTGTAGTGTGTTTTCCCAGTTGCCAAAAGGGATATTTCAGTCATACATACTTACCCCCCCTTCACACACACTTGCTGGATTCAAACCCCTACTTAACTATGTTATGACACTAGAGACGAACGCATTAGCACAGCGCGCTATTTGCATTACTGGGAGATTTCCTTTCACATGATATACTTATAGGGTGCTGACATCATCAGAGTTTAGAGAGTGGAATGAGCGTCCTGTTGCGTGTTTTCCCATTTGCCAAAAGGGATGTTCTTTTCATACACACTTACACCCCTTCACACACACTTGCCACTTGCTGGATTCAAACCCCTACCTAACTATGTTATGACACATGAGACGGATCCATTAGTGGAGCGCACTATTCGGGTTACTGAGAGATTCCTTTTCTCCTGATATACTTATAGGGTGCTTACATGATCAGTGTCTAGAAAGGGGAATGAGCATCCTCTGGTGTGTTTTTACAGTTGCTAGGAGTAACATTTGGACCAAGTGTGTGAGCATGCCCAGTTCAGCCTTCCCATGGCATGTTGTGTGAAAGATGTCTCATTTATCTAAGTGTGTGAGCATGCCCAGTGTGGGCTTTCCATATGTTGAACTCTGCAGCACATCACATTTGTGGATGAGTGTGACCTTCAACAAATACCTCCAGTTTATGGTTGTGTGTTCTGTGCCATGTTGTGTAGTTACTGTCCAAATGCTTTTTGTGTGAACACAACAGGGAGTATACTGTGCCTGCAGGTTTTGCATGGGATACTTTGCACACAATTGTCAACATCCGTTCATACTGACCTAACACTGTAGTACTGTATAGTGTAGTGGTTCAGTACTTTCACTGTGGTGGTCAGTATCCTGGGCTTTAGTCCTATCACTGCTTTACATTTCCATAGTGTGCACAACAGCCTGGTTAGGGTCCAGTTGTGCACATCTGCACAAAGGCGGTGCCTCTACAGACCATGGTAATTACTGCCCCATAAGCTTAACAAGTCTAGTCTGCAAAGCTATGGAGAGGATCATAATTGAGCTCATAAACAAAGATATGGGGGACATGCAGACATTGTACCCATCCCATTTTGGCTTTGTCAAGGGCAGATCATGCCTTTTGTACTGGGTTGACATCTTCAAAACGGTCACTTAGGCCATTGTTGGGGAAAGGCAGTCCATACAGCCTATCTTGGCCTTGCAAACACTTTCAACACAATACCCCACTCAGGTATTGTGGAAAACCCTAACAACTGAAATGTAAACCCATATGTCACAAGATGGGTTGCAAACTGGCTTAAGGACGGGACCCACAGGGTTAGAGTTGCTGGCACTATGTTAGACTCCAGGCTGGTCACAGGTGGTGTCACACAGGGCTCAGTCCTTGGCCCCTATTGTTTGTCATGTACTTCCCAGAAGTACAGGCCAACATGGGAGGACTTTGGCTGACAATGTTTGCAGATGACTGCACACTGGGCGCCATAGTGGACAGTGCATCAGACACGGATATCCTTCAGAAGGGACTCACGGTAACTGATAGCTGGTGCCAGAGCCATGGCCTGAAGTCAAAGTGCACAACATGTGTAGACATACCCTTCAGGAAAGGCAAGGTAACCCCAAGCTACCATATAGGTGGCAATCCTCTGAGCACAGAGGAGGTTATCATGGACCTGGGGACCCAGGTTGACAGTCACCGTTCTTCTGACACTCACGTTGCTAAAGTGGCTAGAAAGACCTTCTACATTGCCCACCTGATCAGGATGGGATTCACATCCAGATCTAGTGGGTGATTGTTCCCCTGTACTCTTCACTTATCAGACCGGTGATCAAGTAGAATGCCCTATTCTGGATGTATCTCACCCAACATCTGCAGCAATTGGAGACACCCTGAATGTCCCCCACCTAAAGGATCAAGGAACCCCAACAGCTGTCATATGCTGCCAGATTGAAGACACTCCCACTCTATTCACTCACATACCGTCTGCTTAGAGGTGACATGTGCCTGACATGCAAGGCCATGTCCAAACAGGGATTAATGGACATGCTCCACCTCAGAATCGGCAGATCCACCTGAACCACTAGTGCATAGGTAGTGGTTCATAGGTAAGTGGTTCATAGGTAAGTATTAGGCTAACTGCCCTTTGCGAGCCATTTCAAGCCTAGCCAATTATCCCCTGTGAGATTCAAACCCTGTACCCTGTGTTTGTAAGGCAAACACCTTAACCATTAGGCCACCCTCCCCTGTGCAAGTGACTTACACCTTAGCAAGGATGTACGTTGGACATGTTGGAGGGATGGAGTTATCACCCGGAGACTCCCTATGCTGTGGAATACAATCCCGGTCCATGTGAGGCAGAGCACCTTGCTGGCTGTGTTCAAGAGGTATCCTGACCTGTGGATGGAAGGTCATACATTTAACCCGGGGATCGTCACTGTGTCACTGCTGGAGAGAAGCATGACAAAATAATGGGCACAGTACTGTTTCCATATAAGGGGTGGTGTACGCCAACGAACTCTGTGCTAGGCTTATACCTGCCTTAGGGAAGATAGTCTAGTATAAACCTATGTACCTATGAACCTATCTGACCATGTTGCATTATGTTCAGATGTGAACTACTTACAACAGCCTCATCCAACATCAGTAGTGTATTCCACAACATGGGTGTACATTGGCAAACACTACCGATGTGCCCTAGGCCATTTCTAATGCTAGTCGGAGAGTGTGTTTGTCCATCAACACATTGTAAGTGTAGTTTGCCATGACATATGTCTTGTTTAGTATACTGTGCCTCTGTCTACCTGTGGCATAACATTGATACCCAGGGTAAACCTCCCATCTCCCATCCACTCATTAGGATTCCTGTTGAGGGGAATCAACGAGTGTCTCTACGGACAACCTGTACTGGTAGTTTACTCATGCGTGGGGGTGGCTTCTGTGTTATGGATAATGCAGTACAGCCTGTCCTATGTATGTCAGTGATGGGGTTCAGGTCCCTCATGTGCATAGCTCCCTCCCATTTAGATTGTACAAGGTGCAGCATGTGCATTGATTCCAGCTTGGACATGGCTTTCTACATCAGGCACAGCTTGCATCTGGGTGGACAGCATGGCAGTGTGTGGAGCTGCACTCTGTTTAATCAGGCGACACATTACATGTGTTCCAGCTCTTTCATACTCCTGGTGAGGTACTGTTGTGGACTTTACAGGTGCTGGATGTGTCTGCATGAGGTACACCTCACAGGGCCTGTTGTGGTCATTTCTAATGCTGGTGAAAGATAACTGCAGAACCACGATGACCTCCCCTTAGCTAGATGTCAGAAAGCATGGACCATGCAATCACAAATAAAAACAGGACCCTCTCCACAAAGGGAAAGTGTCCTGTCTGGTGGACCCCAGCCATAAACAAACTATATGACAGATGAGGGTTACTAATGCAAGACAGAGCTACATCTCCAAAAGGGAAGACAGCTGTGATCAGCACTAGTAGAAAGCTACATTATCTCATAAAGACATGCAAGGTCAACTTGGGGACATAAATCACCAAAGACAATGAAGGTAACCACACTGCTTTCTTCAGTTATGTCAGACACCTGGTTGTGAACCCTCAGATAAGCTCAGAGTTGGTACACAACAAAATATATTCCAGTGACCTGACAGATATTGGCAACATTCCGGCGGACAGCTTCTGTGCGATTTACCCCCTCCCTCACCCCCAAAAGAAGATAGTTATCACTGCTGTATGTAACCTCACTGTCATCTTGGATGTCCATGTGAGAGCCGCACTCAGCAAAGACAAGTACACAGCATCAATGGGACCTGCTGGTATCCCCGGTTGCATGCTATGTGAACTCTAGAAGGGGCTGGACCCGTATATACAACTGCTATTTAACCTTAGTCTTGCTACAGGATATGTACCTGAACACTGGCGTACGGCAACAGTGTTCCCACTCCACAAAGGAGATGCCTCCACAGACCATGGCAACTACCACCACACAAGCTTAACCAGCCTTGTCTGCAAAGCTATGGGAAGAGTCATTATGGAGCTCTTACACAGATACATTGCTGACCTACGGACCCTTGTTCCCACCCAGTTCAGCTTTGTACAGGGCAGATCATGCCTTTTGCACCTAGTTGACTACTATGAAACTGTCAGTAGGGCCATCGATGAGGGCTGCACAGTCCACACAGCCTACCTGAACTTGGCTAAGGCCTGTGACACAATACCCCACTCAGGCATCATAGCCAAGCTCAACAGCTGACATATAACAGCATATGTCACAGGATAGGTTGCAAAATGGCTAAGAAACAGAACCCATAAAGTCAACATTGCAGGTGCCTTGTCAGATTCGAAGCCAGTCACAGGTGGTGTCCCATAAGGATGTGTCCTGGGACCCCTCTTAATTGGTATTTACTTTTCAGATGTGAAAGCAAACATAGGGGGGTTGTGGCTGACAAAGTTTGCAGATGACTGCAACCTAGGCACCATAGTGAATACATCAGCCGGCACACACATACTACAGAATGCCGTCACAAAGGCGGATAGCTGGTGCCAGACGCATGGCCTGAAACTGAATGCAACTGATGTGTATTCATCCCCTTTGGGAGGAACAAAGTACCCACAGATCAATACATAGACAGCAACCCACTGAGCACAGAAAACAAATCAGACACCTGGGGACACATGTAGATAGTGACATCTCTTTTGACACCCCTGTTGCCAAAGTGGTTAGGAAGACTTTCTATCTTGCCCACCTTATCATGGAGGGTTTTCCATCCAGATCATAGGAGGTCATTGTTCCACTATCCTTCTCCCTTATCAGGCCCATGATTGAATACAAAGCCCCATATGGTATATACCTCACCCAGCACTTGCAACAGCTGGAGACACCCCAAAAGTACCTACCATGAAGACCAGGGTTCTTCAACACATGTCATATGCTTCCAGAATAGAGGAAATCCAGCTTTGTTGAGTGTCATACCGCATACTTACAGGAGACCTATGCCTGACATACAAGACCATGTCCAATCAGGATTTGGTGGACATGCTCCACTGCAAGCAATCCAAATCCACCAGAGCCATGAGAGCTGAGGATTTGAACCTCAGCACATACATGTATAGGACATGCTGGAGGGACAGAGTCATAACTCAGAGGCATCTCACACTCTATCAGAGTATCCAAGTTCATGTTTGACAGAGTCCCTCACTGACTCTCTTCAGGAGACATCTGGACAACTGCATATGAGACAGAGGCACAGACTAGACAGAGGCACAGTCATGTTATTCAATTACGTAAGGGGGTCATAATGTGTCACTACTAAGTCAGAGGCACAGTATTCGGAATCTATTCTATACACTTATTACCACTATAAGGGGTGGCAATAGCCACATCACTATGGCTAGGCTTATACATGCACTAGGGCAGATAGCCTAGTAGTAAACTATGACACTATGAAACACTGGTGTATGTGTAGGTATTGTCAGTCAAGCACTATGATGTGGTTTGGGGGTTTGATATCTCCCTGTATTCCAACATTGTTTTGTCTATTCCTTCTAGCATGTCTAGTGATCAGTTGCTAGTGTCCTCTCCTGCTCAGCTGGTGAACCTGGGAATATTGAGGCAATGTTACACTTGCCTCATGTACACTGACAACCCTCTCCTTCTCCCATAAAACACACATACATGTGAGAGATGCAACTATATAGCCAAAGTGGAGGCTGAGCTCTCTCAACATAGGACTAGCAAGACCAGAGAGAAGGTGAAGGTAACCACACACATCACAAACCCAGTCTCACATGACACTATCACAACTTAAGATCATACACATAGACACACAGAGACATACTCAGAGGCTATGATCAGAATTCTACCAAAACGGCAGTGGCCACCACAGCAGACACTCACACAACTGCCTCCACAGGGCACAGCACATGCAACACATTGACCACAGAGTCAGTGTGCCAAACAGTCACAGCCCTTAAGGCCAAACACAATGCCAGACACACTTGTCATAGGTGACTCCATAGTCAGACACACTGACGTCCCGCTCACCAGATCGAGTACGGAGGAGGTCACAGTAAGCTGCCTATCGGGCACTGGAATCCACCACATAATGCAAGCACTCAGGTCACTCAACTGCAAGTACAAGTCTGACCCAGTCATTATCCATGCTGGTGTGAACGACCTGAGATGTACCTCCCTGGACTACATGGAAAGAGACATAGAGGATCCCTCTGATTATGTAGGCCAGGCAGGTGTGACCCTGACCTTCAGCAGTATCCTACCTTCACCAAGTATGATGCCACATAAACAGAGACAAGATGATCAGCTGTAATAATTTGCTTAAACTATGGTGTCATTCAAAGGGGTCCAATGTCTGTCTGCCTGGGATGACATGCTGGACAGGCCACGCTGATTTGCAAGGGACGGCTTGCACCTGTCACCCTGGGCTTCGGATTTGGCTGATGCTCTTGCCACCCCATTGTGCCTTTTTTATGCAAGATTCAGATTCTACACCTACCACCCTAGAACACAGTAAAGGAAAGACACTAAGGGTAATGCTGCTCAATGCCAGAGGTCTCAACCTCAAGCTGCACACACTCTATGCCCTTCTCAGTATGTAGCACATTGATGTCTGTGCTGTGCCTGAAACCTGGTTCACAGCTTCTGACAGCACCCCGGCACTATCGGGTGTTACCTCATATCATGCGTTCCAGCACCAGAATCCGGACAACACCAAGAAAGGAGGGTGGGTGTCCATATTCATCAAGGACACCCTCACCTCATGGTTGGTGGCAACACACGATGCATCGGAGAACATCCAGGTGCCAGTGACCATAGGCAAGACTGCTCTGCAGTTTGTAGCATGTTACATGCCACCCTCTCAAACTCAGGTACCTCACACAGCTGTCCTGCAAACACTGAAGGGGATAAATGTATCTCCAAACACCATCCTACTGGGTGATTCCAACTATCCACATATAGACTGGGATCACTAATCAAGCCACAACACTCTAACACAAACGTTCCAAGAGTTCATACACTCAAATGCCATGGAACAACTGGTCCCAATCCCCACAAGTGGAGGCAACATACTAGAACTCATCATCACGAACATGGGGTCACACTGTTCAACACCAGAAGTATACCCATCATTGGTGAGATCAGATCATGGACTAATCTCAGTGGGAGTCCACATCCCACCCACACCCCAGATAGAAAAACAAACAGTGAAGACCTTCTCAGATGCCGACTTCACATTTCTAAGGACTGATGTGGTCTCTTTCAAGGCCCCCAAGCCAGCGGACACCATTACCCAAGCCACTGTATCACTTACAAATGCCTTCTACCAGCACCTCCAGGACTGCATGGATCAGGCAATCCCAAACAAAACAAAGACTCTTTGTACCACAGGCAAGCATCCAGTCTGGTGGACCCTAGCCATAAACAAGCTCTACAACACAAGGAAGGAGCTACTACGAAATAGAGCAAAATCCGTAGAAGGGAAGACACCCCTGCTCATTGTGAGTAAAACACTGGGTTCCCCCATACAATCATCCGAGGCGAGTTTTGAGAGTAAACCCACTCAGGACTCAAGGGACAATCATGAGGCCTTTTTTACCTATGTTTGAAACCTGGGAGGGAACTCCCAGATATGCTCAGAATTAGTTCGGAATGATGTAAATATCACTGAACCTACAGACATTGCCAACATACTGGCTGACAGGTTCAGTGCAGATTTCTCCCCCCCCCTCCCCCCAACTGGAAGGGTATCTACACCAGAGGATTGTAGCCCCCCAAACATCTCCAATGCTGGGGTGAGAACTGCTCTATCCAAGGCGGAAAACACTTTATCCATTGGACCAGATGGTGTCCCCAGTTGTGTGCTCCATGAACTCAATGAGTAATTACACCCGCAGTTAGGGCAGCTGTTTAATCTTAGCCTCACCTCAGGATATGTGCCCAAGGAGTGGCATACGGCAATGGTGGACCCACTTCACAAAGGAGGTGCCTCCACCAACCCCGGAAACTACCATCCCATCAGCTTGACAAGCCTGTTCTGCTAAGCTATGGAGAGGATCATAATGGGAATTATCAATGAAGACATAGGGGACTTGCAGACATTGGATCCAATCCAGTTTGGCTTTGTCAAGGGCAGATCATGCCTTTTAAACTTGGTTGACTATTTCAAGACAGTCACCCAGGCCATTGACGTGGGCAAGGCAGTCCACACAGCCTACCTTGACCTGGCAAAGGCTTTCAACACAATACCCCACTCAGGTATCATTGAAAACATCACCAGCTTAATTGTGAACCCATACATCACAGCATGGGTTGCAAACTGGCTAAGTGACAGAACACACAGGGTCAAAGTTGCTGGTGCCATGTCACACTCCAGAGCTGTCACAAGTGGTGTCCCACAGGGCTCAGTCCTGGGCCCACATTTGTTCAGCATCTACTTTTCAGAAGTACGAGCAAACACAGGAGGATTATGGCTGACAAAGTTTGAAGATGACTGCAAACTGGGAAGCATAGTTGGAAACCCATCTGACACAGACATCCTTCAGAAGGGTCTCATAGACACAGATAACTGGTGCCAGAGCCATGGCCTTACGTTAAACACTAAACAATGCATAGTCATACCCTTCGGGAACAACAGGGTTACCCCTAGTTCCCATCTAGGTGGCAATCCTCTAAGCACAGAAGAGGTTATCAGGGTCCTGGGCACCCAGGTTGACAGTAATATTTCATTTGACACTCACATTGCCAGAGTAGGCCTGGGGCAGTTCCTGCTATTAGGACAGAGGTGTGACCTGGTAGTGTCAGGGTGCTGATGTGGGCTTTGACCCTGTTTTCTATTACATCACTGATATCTACATTCTCTATACTGTGTGCATTTACACTGCACGCATTTATACTTCTGGCATTGGGTAGCATTGCATCTAGGTTACTATCGCTTGTGGTACCTATGAGGTAGGTTTGTGTTTTTTGTGGTTTATGATTGGTGTGGGTGGATGTTAGTCGGGTCCTCAGGTGTGCATATGGTACATGGTATTACATTACTTAACACATGGCATTCATGCCTCAGGTGGTGCTGCAGGGCTGCCTCTGTCGGATGCACATAACACACTCCCTGTACATGTTTGGAAGCAGGTTGTGTCATGTTAGGCATCCCTGTTACTATATGAGTGAGTCGGAGTGGGTATCAGTCCCAGTGTTCCTACTGACCAAGTGTATGTGTTATGCGTTGCCTCTTTGCCAAGGCCAGGGCATACTGGGCACGCCTCCTTCTGCCTACTGGGACAAGGTCAGGTTGTTCCTCCTCCGAGTCACCCTCTGCCTGTGGTGGCCTTGGCAATGGTGGGGGGATGTTAGGCCCAGCTCTGTGCTGGTCCTGCTGCAGCTGTTTCCACAGGATCATATTATGTAGCATAGCACATATCATGACCATTTGGGTACATGTAGTTGGTGTGTACTGCAAGGCTCCACCAGATGTGTCCAGACACCGGAACCATGACTTGAGCAGCCCAAACACACGCTCTATGACATTACATGTTTGTGCGTGTGCCTCATTATGGCATTCCTGTTCAGGTGTGTGTGCATTTCTGATGGGTGTCATCAGCCACGGCTCAAGTGCATAACCTGCATCCCCCACTAGGTGTCCGTGTGGGAAGTCCCCACTGGCAAATGATTGGTACAGCTCTGTCAGATGCCAGATGTGGGAATTGTGGTAGCTCCCAGGGCAGCCAGCACACACATTCATTATTATGCCCTGGGCATCACACACGACCTGGCAGTTGATGGAGGGGTATCCCTTGCGGTTAATGTAGACTCTACCCCGCTCACCAGCTGGTGCTTTGATGCGTCGCGTGCAGTCTATTGCACCCAGCACCTCAGGGTATCCCGCTATTTGCTGGAAGAGACGCATATTGCTGGCCACAACCTCACGGTCATTAGGGACATATATATGATCACCGACATGTGCTGACATGGCATCCAGGAACTGGTGCAGTACCCTGGAGGCTGATGCCTGTGATATCCCCATCATATCACCAGTTGGTCTCTGGAAGGTACCTGTTGCTAGTATTCTTAGGCCAACACATACCTTGGTTTCCACTGGGATGGGTTCCCCTCTGTTGGTTCTGAGTGTGAGATGTTGCCTGCACAGCTCAACAATCTGCTGCAGAAGGTCTCTGTCCACTCTGTAGCGCTCTACTGTCTCCAGCTCATGTAACCCATGGTAGGTGACCCTGGGCCTGTATACTCTTCTCCTTCTCCTCACTCTGAGTTGTCTGGCAGCATCTGCATTGACACCACCCTCAGCAATTCGCCTTTGCCTTATTATAACAGCTATGGCAGCCCCTAGCATTTCTGGTCTGAGTTCAGCTTTTTCAGTTTTCAATTCTGATAGCTTACTTTCTTGCAGTATCTCTTGTGAGAAACACCCTGCACTGCTATTTGCAGTGTTTTAAGTGCTGGGTTGGGCTTCTAGTCTGCCTGCATAATTGTCTGCTTCCAATTGTTTCCAACAATTAACTGCAGCAGTATCCTCTGGCAGTTTCCATGTAATTTAGTTGTTTCCTGTTTCCTCTCTGTTTCCTGAGGGGGGGGCAATGTGCACACCAGCTTAAACACGCTCACAGTCACTTAAACGCGCGCACACATCTCTACACGGTGTTACACGCGCGCACACATCCTTACAAGGTGTGAACTAGGCTGATTCATGTTAAAATGCACGCACACTGCCTTAAACACGTGCACGCCCGCGCAAACCGTTTACAATGGTTTGCAACATGCTCCCACATGTTGAACCTGCCTTACACGCGCGCATGCACGTATATCAAGAAACTTTGAGTGTAGGGATAGCGTAAACATTCAATTTCTTGACTTTCCTAGTGTTCTGTTGGGACACACCTCCCTCCCTGAAGTCTGTCTGTCATCTTTCACCTTACATTGCCCTCCAATCTGGTACATTTGTATCTATCCTTCCCCCCCGTGATGTCACCTACCTCTTACTCTGTTCCTCCCCCTTCTCTAACTCTTACACTACTCAGAAAGTGCTCATTACCTATGTGGCAGTGTGATTCCGTATTGTAACCCTCATTTACATAGGATTGCCTAGTAATGACTAGTTACATGTCTTACACGGAGCTTCCCCCCTTGACAACCACTAAACGGAGGCCATATTGTTTTTGGTCTGCAAGTCTCTCCATTGACATTACATGTAATACATAAATCCCACAATTGTGGGCTTATAAGCCGGTTTTAGTTTTAGGTAGCACACCCGTTTGCGGGTGCACTGCAGTTAAACCTCAAAACCCCGTGAAAAAAAAAAAGTTATATTACATATTTTTGCAACACTTTTTCATGCCAATGGTCACATATTTGGCCATTGGCATGCTTAATGAAACAAATGCACCCTTTATTTGGAGCTGACATAGCTCCGTTTTTAATTTTGCAGAAATGTACTCAGTTGTCAGCTGAGTACATTTCTGCAGCTAACATGTCCGTTACACGGACTGGTTTCTGCTTCGTGGATCGCTCACATACCTCATTTGCATATCTTGGAGCTGCAAATGAGGTATTGAGCATTTCCACGCCCAGTCCGTGTAAGAGACGTGTTAGCTGTCTCTTACACGGAGATTTGGGCTGTTTCTGAATCGGGAGGCTTACACGGAGGCTTACACTACTCTTGAACTGAATCCAGCCCAGTGTCATTTAGAGGATTAATATGAATTGTATAATATTAACTAATGGCCCTACCACAATACATTGCTACTCTCCTTTGTATGTTCAAATGTAATGGTGTGGTTTGTCACTTAGGGTCTATCTATAGACACACAGGCCTGACATGCAAACACTGTAAAAAGGTAAGCAGTGTACATACACAGCTCTTGGACATCACATCTTCATTAATCTTTTTGCAGCTGTGCACTTTTAGGACAAATACTTAAACTCTAGCATATTATTTCCCATTAAACAGCCTCTCTAATGATTTACTGTAATATATATGCATTAAATACAGCTCAAAAACATAGAGAAAACATATGTAGTGTATGCTTAGTCCTGTAAATGGAAAATAAAACTCAGAAAATTCAAGCAGTACATTTGCATTGCAAATAACACAGCTACTGAGAGAAAACATGGAAAGAGTTAAAGCATCTTTTTACAGACTATGCCTAATAGTTGCAGTTTGTTTTGTGAAAAATAGGTGGACAGTAATTACAACATGAAAATGGTATATTCTTTGGAAAGCCAGGATAATTAGCCTTCAGTGACAATATAAAAGCAGGAAGTATCAGCTTCTGATGAGAGAACATTTATTTCCTGACATGACAACAGTGTAACATTATGCAGTAATATGCTGTCTGAATTATGTTTCTGTTAGCAGGCTGACACAAATAATGCCAGAGAAAGAAAGGGAAATGTATCACTGGGATGTTTAAAACAAGCCGTGTTTATACCGAAGAAGGTCATTGGAACAAATGATTAGACTGTAACAGTAATATCACAATGCCGGTAACTAGCAAATCTAGGAAGTTATGTTTGCCAAATTATGTGTTAGATCATATGGTTATTGTTGACAGCTGTGCACCAAGTGTTCAGGATATGCATTTTAATCTTACCTCATAATATTAAATATAATTACTGAGTAATTATACCTCAGAGCATGTGTTCATATTGTTCAAAATCAGTTTTTCAAACAGAATCTGAAATGGAATGTATAACTCATGAGAACAGGAAGTGACATATATGCCATACAGAGACGATGGGACAAAATGCTTTAAATCTCCTGCCCCAGTGGTAAATTGGGAAAGGCTAGTAAGATACATACTAGTACTTCTCACAACATACAATCAGTGCTTGAAGCACACAGATATAAATTGTACAGATAGGATGTTGTTCAGCTCATGAGGGTAAGTAGATTTGTGGAAGAAATGAAAAATAGAAAGAGATGTATCTTTTTTTCCCCTCAGAAATACTCACACTGTGCAAAAACACACTCTGTGACATAATGTACATACTGTTTTCATCAACTGCCTTTTTCACTAGGTGTTGTTTGCCCTAATGACTGCTGACCATCAGGTATCCTTAAATCGGACTTGGACCCCTTCATTCTACTGTTCTGAATGACCCCAGCATGGGAGTGACAGTCATCCAGTGGGATTACCATTCAGGCAGCCATTAATATGCTGTGTGCCTTTGCAAGCATCTTGTCAAAGGTGCCATATGGTATAAGCCCTAGCTCCAACTCAGAGCAGGGGATGAGTAGTCCATGTTGCCACAGGAGGGCACTAAGTTTTGCCACTTGCATTCATCTACAATGAAGATTGCATGTTCCCAGCTTTGCTGCTGAATGCGAGCCTATGGGTCATCCTTGGACTGCTGCCCAACATTTGAGGTCTTGTGGCATCCAATGGACTCAGTCTGCTCCCTTTCTCCCAAGGACTGATTGAGTGATTGATTGATTGAGTGATTGATTGAGTGATTGATTGATTGATTGATTGATTGATTGATTTTTCATTTACATTTTTGTCTGCAGCTTAGTCTGGGTTACATTCAAATGAATAGCAACACAAATGTAAACAATACAATAAACGGTGGAACACAAAGGTCATGCAAACTGGTAACAAGGAGAAAGAGAGAGATTCTATGTACAATTTTACATCCTGTTGATATGTACATTTTACAAGCAAAAAAGGAGACGTGGAGAACTAGCAAGAAATAAGAGAGAAACAGGATTAGTCTTGAAGATTGTAGGGAGTAACATCAAAGTTTAGGGGGCAAAGCAAGAGATAAGAATTGTTAAAGACACAAATTCCAAAGAGGCAAAAGGACTGAGAAAGTAAAATGTTGTAAGATAACCGTGAGAGAAGGGAAAGTGAATCAATTTACATATTTACAGGAAGCATAAACATTTCTATAATCAGGACAGTAGTGGCATAAATGCATTGATGTGTTAGAGAATTAATCTAGTGCAGAGTGGTGTTAATTAAGTGATAACATGCATTCTGGTACTTACATTTATATTTTTCAAACAGATACTTTTTATGCTGAGGCCTGAACATAATGTGGTCATTATGTCAGTGAAATAGTAAAGAAGGGGTTGAGCTGAGGCCTGAACATAATGTGGTCATTATGTCAGTGAAATAGTAAAGAAGGGGTTGAGCTGAGGCCTGAACATAATGTGGTCATTATGTCAGTGAAAGAGTAAAGAAGAGGTTGAGCTGAGACCTGAACATAATGTGGTCATTATGTCAGTGAAATAGTGAAGGGGTTGTCTTAGTTATGGAGTAAGAACTTAGGAAACTAGAGTCAGAACTATGTGGTTAGTAGACTGGGTTTGGAGAATAATGCCAACTGTACCCCATCGTCAGTGGCTGTAGGTTGAGGGTTTTGTGCTAACTTTCGTTGTAAGTGGAGAAGGGGCATTTTGGTGGAGTAATTTTAAGTCTTACGATATAGAAATGAAGGCTAGACAAGCTCAACCACCCCCCCAACACCAATTCCAGAATGTGTTCAAGTCTAAACCATGTCCTGGGCTTTACTCTTCTACTCAGCGATATATGTGACTTGTTTAAATCCTTATTTGTCATTAAGTATACTGCAATCACTGAACACTGTGTACAAATCACATCTGGCTTGTTATGCATAAGCGCATATGGTGTTTAAGGGTTGTGTGCAGAACAATCTGCTAGAAATGGAAACTGGACTATACAAAGCTCAGACACTTTGTTATCAATTTTGCACTGACCATATATTTTTTGCAATGTATAGTGCACTATTTATACTGTTTGTTATGCACAGTATACAGACCAAATCCAGCATATAATACATTTTGCACATAGTACAATCTGTCATGCATTGTGCAAAGATCACAGCCTGTTTACCATTCATTGTGCATCAGTCCAGCAATATTTCCCCAAGCACATTTTGCCTGCACACAGAACAAATGCTGCTTGTCATGGGTTGTGCACAGAACATATGCCATATGTCATGCATTTGGCACAGAGCACACTTGCACAGTGCAGATTCTGCCTGTTATGCACTGGGTACAAAACATATCCTCTCTGTATCTGCACTGTTCACAGAACACATTCTTTTGCTCATGCAATGTGCACAGAACATATTCTACTGCCACACACTGTGAACAGAACACGTTCTACTGCAATGTACTGTACACAGAATGAATTCTACTGCTTATGCACTTGGCATATAACACACATGTTCATGTACTGTGCATATAAAACATTCTACTTACATATTATTGTGCACAGAACATATTCTACTGCCATGTACTGTGCACAGAACACATTCTACTGCCACATGCTGTACACAGAACACATTCTACTGCCATGTACTGTACACAGAGCACATTCTATTGCTTATGCACTGGGCACATAACCCATTCTAAAGCTCATGTACTGTGCATATAACACATTCTACTTACATATTATTGTGCACAGAACATATTCTACTGCCATGTACTGTGCACAGAACACTTTCTACTGCCACATGCTGTACACAGAACACATTCTACTGCCATGTACTGTACACAGAGCACATTCTATTGCTTATGCACTGGGCACATAACCCATTCTAAAGCTCATGTACTGTGCATATAACACATTCTACTGCCATGCACTGCACACACAACACATTCTACTGCCACACATTGTGCACAGAACACATTCTACTGCCATGCACTATGCACAAAACACATTCTACTGCCACACATTGTGCACAGAACATATTCTACTGCTATTCACTACTACACAGCCCAGCATATTCAACTGCTCAGGTATTATACACAGAGTGCATTCTATTGCTCATTCACTGTGCTCAGAGTATATTCTGTTTGCCATGCATTATGAATTGAGTATTGCACTATTCCTGACTAAAAAAGAAAAAAAGAAAAAAGTGTGGAGCATATCAAAAATGATGCTGCACTTTTTATTGAAAGAAAATAAAATAACTTGTAAGTTTCTCTCTGGACTGGTAAGAGGTCCTAACTTACATCGGGAGCTTTTGTATATGGTTAATAGACATGTTTGTGAGTTCATGGAGGTTCTAATCAAGTATAATTCCAGGAAAATGGACTTGTCAGAACCTGTTACTAACTTAGACCATAGTATCAGTTTGGATTTGCTTTTCAAAGTCAAAAGGGATGACTATAATAATGTGCTTTTGAAGACAAAGTTATTTCCGATGTTAAGATCAGAAAGGTTAAAACATTGATTAGGGACAAAAAGGAGCATGGAACTGGAAAAGCTTATCCCCACACCTTCCTCTTGTCCACCACTTGATGTTAATGGTTTGAATTTTATTTTATTTTATATTTATTTACCTGGAAAGTCCAACTGGACACAAGTCCATTTTCAGCAGAGGCCCGGGGTGAAAAGCTCCACATTTAACATCAGTAAGACAGTATATTAATAGTGTACATAAAACAAAGTATTTAAAATACTAGCCAAGACAGAGCTTGGATAAATAGCTATACATAAAAGCTAAACAGAGGTTTGCTGAAGATGAGATAAAATACCAAAGGTTTTAACCAACTCAATAAATGTGAAAGAATGGCGAATAAGTAAAGAGTTCTAACATCATTAAGCAGTTCTGTTTAACTAAATAAGGACATCAATATGTCATACAAAAGTACTGAGTATAGTATACAAAAAAAATTGAGATGCCTAGTCATTAATAAGTTATCAGCTCTGCAGTTGTATAGTACTGTGTAATGTTAGCATGCAAAGGGGTGTGTCATCAGCTCTGCAGTGGTATAGTACCGTGTAATATTAGTATGCAAAGGGGCGTGTAATTTTAGTATGCAAAGGGGCTTGTCATCAGCTCTGTAGTGGTCTAGTACTGTGTAATGTTATTATGCAAAGGGGCGTGTCATTTCTGCAGTGGTATAGTACTGTGTAGTGTTAGTATGCAAAGGGGCGTGTCATCAGCTCTGCAGTGGTATAGTACTGGATAATGTTAGTATGCAAAGGGGCGTGTCATCTCTGCAGTGATATAGTACTGTGTAATGTTAGTATGCAAAGGGGCGTGTCATCAGCTCTGCAGTTGTATAATATTGTATAATGGTAGTATGCAATGATGCATAGGTAACAGAATAGACGAAGGGAGATAGTTTTGACAGTAAGTGAGGCAAAGGCAACAGCAAAGTCAGAGGGAGAAGGTAGTCGGGGAAGAGCAAGGACATAGCCATTTATTGAATATGTGGGTTTTTAGCTTTGTTTTAAACTGGGAAAGTGATGTAACAGTAGTAATGTGTTCTGGTAGTGCATTCCAAATTTTTCCAGTATAATTTGAGAAGAGGGAATGATTTTATTAGTGCTGAGGATAACCAGTGTGATAATTCTATTTATGCTCATGCAAGTGACCCTTTAGACTCTCATCACCAAGAAGGTACAAACAGCTGAGTAACTGGCAACAGAAGGGCCCAGGCCAGTACCAATAGCACTCAAACTGGAGGAGAGTGTCAATGAGGCAGAGGGGTGCGGGGAATAGCCTCAAACCATACAATTAATGGACAAATGTTTACAATACTAGATGTGATTTTAAAATTTATAATTTCAGCAATACATGTGTTTCTAGAGACTGGTCTGACTTATTTAGCAAAGGTTTAACTTTTCTTCTGGCTAGGAGCTCCAGACTGGACAATTTGTTGAATGATTTTTAAATTATTTTGAGAAAGCTCAATTTAAGTTTTAATTTTGATCAGAAGCATTGTGGTTTACCTTCTACTCAGAGTTGTAAAAAGCCTAGTTCCTTTACCCCCCCCCCCATGCATCCTATCATTTCAGTATTTGAAAAAATCTGTGAAAAAGATATCAGGGCAATCATCCAGAGTAACAAGAGGTATGGTTAATGGAACCTAAATGGTGATGAGTGAAAAATGTTTAGAAATGTTATCAGCAACAAACAGATTAGGCTCATGAAGCTGGATAAAGGTGAGGGCCTTGTTATGAACATGAATGATTGTATTGAAAAGATGTTGACTTTGCTGTTCAGTGACACCTATGATGAGGTTTTGGTTAATCAGATGAATATTGGGTATAGAAGGTTGGCTGTTCATTTGGAAGACATGTTATTAGATGGGGGTATTAGTGCTATGGAAGGCATGTTATTAGATGGGGTATGGAAGACATGTTATTAGATGGGGTATTAGTGCTATGGAAGACATGTTATTAGATGGGGTATTAGTGCTATGGAAGATGTTATTAGATGGGGGTATTACTGCTATGGAAGACATGTTATTAGATGGGGGTATTAGTGCTATGGAAGACATGTTATTAGATGGGGTATTAGTGCTATGGAAGACAGTATTAGCTGGGGTATTAGTGCTATGGAACACATTATTAGATGGGGTATTAGTGCTATGGAAAACATGTTATTAGATGGGGCATTACTGCTATGGAAAACATGTTATTAGATGAGGGTATTAGTGCTATGGAAGACATGTTCTTAGATGGGGTATTAGTGCTATGGAAGATATGTTATTAGATGGGGGTACTAGTGCTAAGGAAGACATTTTATTAGATGGGGTATTAGTGCTATGGAAGACATGTTACTAGATGGGGTATTAGTGCTATGGAAGACATGTTATTAGATGGGAGTATCAGTGCTATGGAAGACATGTTATTAGATGGGAGTATTAGTGCTATGGAAGACGTTATTAGATGGGGTATTAGTGCTATGGAAGACGTTATTAGATGGGGGTATTAGTGCTATGGAAGACATGTTATTAGATGGGGTATTAGTGCTATGGAAGACGTGTTACTAGATGGGGCATTAGTGCTATGGAAGACATGTTATTAGATGGGAGTATTAGTGCTATGGAAGACATTATTAGATGGGGTATTAGTGCTTTGGAAGACGTTATTAGATGGGGGTATTAGTGCTATGGAAGACATGCTATTAGATGGGGTATTAGTGCTATGGAAGACATGTTATTAGATGGGGTATTAGTGCTATGGAAGACATGTTACTAGATGGAGTATTAGTGCTATGGAAGACATGTTATTAGAATGGAGTATTAGTGCTATGGAAGACGTTATTAGATGAGGGTATTAGTGCTATGGAATAGGATTTAATATTTCTGATAATTCTAAAATTGATAAACATTTATCTTATCTCCCTCTCCACCCTATAGTTGATGACAGGGCTTCTGAGACTTTTAACTTAGTCTAATATATTGACCAGCAACTTAAGGAGGTTGTCAAAGGTATACATTATTGTTACAAGGATCCTTGGGACTTTTTAAAGAGACTTGCTGATGATTTATATGATGACAATTTAATCTTTATAACAATTGATGTGAAAGATTTATGTTCTGTTATCTCTCATGAATTGGGCTTAGAGTGGTTTTATGAATATCTTTGCTTTAATACGAGTTTTGATCATAACAAAATCAAAGCATTATGTAATCTGATGGAAATGGTGTTAAGGAATAAGGAGAACAGGTGTATGTTTTCCTCTGTTTACTGTGAGAGTTGTTCCATTTACGGATGTTTCTTAGACGATATTGTAATTTTTGGACTGACACAGTTGAGAGGTTGAATGAATTCTTTCAATATTTGCACAGCACTCTGCTTATTATTTTTTAGCATTACTTTGAATTTCTACTGTGACCAGTTAGATTATTTTGACATTTCCATAATTAAAAACAGGACAGAAAATGCTTTGAATCTTCTGTTTTCAGGAAGTCCTCCTATTCCAATTCCTTTTGCATTTTTCCAGTTGACATGCACTTCACTAGAAAAAAAAATCATTGGTGAAGGGTCAGTATATCAGGCTATCATGTATAGGTTCATAGGTATTTACTAGGCTAATGATCACAAGGGCCTTTTTAAGCCTAACCATGCATCCCAAATCTCTGACAAGTTCTGATACCCTTGATAAGTGTAAGCACGGGCCTGGGAAATTAACCATTTACAGGTTACCTCTGTCCATTAGAGACATATGTGCCAAACCAGGGATGGATGTCCAGTTCCCATTCCAATTGTCCAAGTTGCACTTGAATTGGGTTAGAAAGGAACTCTGCTTCATATGGATGGAGAGCCTGTTACATAGATGCAGTAGTCTCTGGGATACATACCTATTTCTTCAGCAGGTCCTATTTATATCACAGGCAAGGTTTAAGTCTTTAAAATGGGTAATTCTGGTGCTGTTTGCTTTGTGGATCTGCAAGAGGTCCATCAGAGTGAGGTCTGACAATGCCCTGTATGCCAGGCATAGATCTCCCCTCAAAAGCCTGTAGGTGACAGAATACGGGGATAGGGTCTTGAGACAGTCTGCATAAGACATATTACTTACTCCCTGTATTATTTTTGTGAGGAACCTCTGTGGACATTCCAGTTGTTGGATATGCCTGGTTATGTACATACCAAAGGGGGCATTGTACTCAATTATAGGTCTGATGAATGCCTAATGCAGCGGAACAATGACTTCCTTGAACTTAGATGTCATACCTTTGCTTATATGTTGCGCAACACAGAATGATTTCCTCACCACTGTAGACACATGATGATCTAAGGCTAGATTACTATCTATGTGTGTCCCTAAGTCCCTGACTACTGGGTCAACTTTAAGGGGTGTGTTATCAATATGATAGTTACCAGGGATGGATGACTTCCCAAAGGATACCATTATGCATTTATTGGCATTTAGTTTTAGTCCATGGCTCTGACACCAGTTGTTTGTCTGTGTCAGCCCCTCCTGGAGAACATTTGTGTCAATGTGAGATTCAATAACAGCTCCTAATTTGCAATCATCTGCAAATTTAATCAGCCTGTGACTGGCTTTTTTGTAGAGGTAGACTCCTCAATTCTAACTTTCTGGGTCCTGTCTGTGAGACAGTTCGCTATCCATCGGGTGACATATGGGTTTTTACCTAACCTCTTGAGTTTGTCAACAATACCCGAGTGAGGTATTGTGTCAAGTGCCTTGGCCAGGTCAAGGTAGGCAGTGTGAATGACTTTGCCCTCATCCATTGCTTTGGTGACCTTCTCAAAGAAGTCCACCAGTTTGAGTAGGCATGATTCGCCCTTGATGAAACCAAATTGGGATGGGTTCAGTGTCTGGAGGTTTACTATACTGTACTGATCATTTCCATGATAATTTTTTTCCATGGCTTTGCATATAAGACTAGTGAGAGTTATGGGTCTGTAGTTCCCAGGGTCTGTAGATGGTCCATCTTTGTGCAGAGGGATGATTCATGAGGCACAAAGCATGTTTGGAGGCTACAGTTAAATAGTAATTCCAGAGCCCCTGATAGGTTATGTTTCATGCTATTTAGAAGGCATCCTGGGATATTGTCTGGGCCCATTGATGCAGAATTCTTGGTCTTAGAGAGAGCATTAAAGACCTGTTCCCTAGCGTTAGTTGTGGAGTTATAGTTGATGATATTTCCTGAGGGAAGGTTGAGGGGGAGAGGGGGGGTAAAGTTGGAGCTGAATTTGTTGTCCAGTAGATGTGCTGTATCATCTACTCAGTATAGGTGGCTCTATTTACAATGAGCTCTGCGCACAACTGTGTATTGCCTTTGAGGTTGCAGACATAGCTAAAGAATGCTTTGTGGTTTTGCTTGGCCTGAGAGGCCAAACTTACCTCAAATTTGTCTTTGATAGACTTTGTTTGTCCTCTGAGTTGACCCACTCAGAGGATGGTGCCCCAATTCAATACTGAATGTTTGATGGTAAAATTTATGTTCGAGAGCAGAGGTTATCCCCCCTATCCCCCTGGGTTTTTGAATTATATAATACAGGAGGTGAGGATGAAAAGGAATAATGGTGTTTTCTGCCCCTTATTGGGTAAGGGGCAGGATTTTGTAATGGAGTGAGCCAACCCTGAAGTTATGCAGAGTAACTTTAATAGTGCCCTTGGTTTTGTCTTTCACTCCTGATTTTTTGATATTAAAGCAATTATACACTGGGACTGGAGTAGTTTCTACCTTAACTAGGAGCATCTGACAACATTAGGATAGGCTCCTAGGATTGTGTATAAAAAAGACAGGTGTTTTAAAAAATTTCTGGAGATGAATGGCTCTGGAGTGGGTCAAGACAAAATGGTCAGGTGTGGACACTGTAAACAGTGCAGGTACATTGTGGAGGGCTCTTCATTTGTTATTCATTGTTTTGGGTGCTGAGCAGTATAATAGGTTCATAGTAAGCTAACTGCCTTTGTGGGCCATTTTAAGCCTACCCAATTACCTCATGTGAAAATCAAACCCTGCACCTTGTGTCTGTAAGGTAAACCTTACCCATTATGCCAGTCTCCAGCCCTGTAAGGTTGTCCCAAAAGTATTATTTTTTCAACCACTGGGGTCATATATTTTGCCTAATGTAAACACTGTGACTGTTTTGTTCATTGGAAAAACTGCTCAGCCTTTGTGGATGAGAACATGCCAGCACTTATATGACATTAGGAACTGGGATGAACATAATGCTCTGTACAAGCACATTTGCTCTTTTAAACCCCATAAGTTTTCTTTTTATGCCATTGAACATGTCTCTACGGAAAGCGTGAGGGGGGACTCTCCTGGGGATTATCTCCTGGAATGTAAGGAACTAAAATGGGAATTGAGGACTAACACTGATTTGCTTCCTGGCTTGAATGATCTGATTTTGATAGGGAGTATTTTAGGGTTCAAATCAGCATCTTTTTTATGATTTTAATCACACACCATTTTTTTGCATGTTCTTCATCTGATATGTGTTGCAATGCCAGTGTTCAGTTCTTTATAAATGCCTTTTGGAATGTCTTTCATTATTAGTCTTTGCTAATTAGTCATTTTGGGCCTGCTGGGTTAATTAATCTTAATTAACGAGGTGATCATGTGATTTGTAAGTGTATAAAAAGAGTGATTTTGGTGAGTGAAGGTGTTCTGAAGAAATTCATATTATTGGACAAAAGTGCTTAACTTTATTTTATTTTGTTTCAATAAAGAGTGTAACATCATTTTTAATCTACTCCCTGCTTTTTTCTTTTTTCTTTTTTTACTGGTTTGTACTTATGGAGCTTCTTATAGCTACCCATGTACTACATTACATCAGAACCATATTGCTACACACTCATGTTCCATAACAGAAATCTATGGATTAAGTTAAACCACTGTTTTACTAGTAAGCATTGTCCTTGTGAAGACTCACTAACAATTTATTTTTTTGCCATATTCGAACTTCATTCTTTTTAGCCATGACTCAGGACTACAGAGAAAGAGTGAGTAAAATTGATAGATTAGATAGGGGAAAGATAAATGATATATAGATAATAGATAGATAGACAAATAGATATATAGACAGATAGCCAGCAACATAGACAGACAGTTTTGTGCAGCAAATCAAGCTGATCAACCAGCATAGAAGCATGTTTTTGTGATGTGGGAGAAAAGTGAAGCACTTAGGCAAAAACACCACGTGAGAATACAATCCGTATATACAGACACACATATACACACACACGTACATGCACACGCACACATGCGCATGCACGCACACACACGCATGCATACCCACACACACGCACACACACATGCACGCACGCACACACACACACACACACACACACACACACACACACACACACACACACACACACACACACACACACACACACACACACACACACACACACACACACACACACACACACACACACACACACACACATCACAGGTTGCGATTGAACCCTGGTCCATGAAGCTGTGAGATAAAATTATCACCTTTCAACTTATCTAATTACCCATAATTGAAATAAAATGCAATTGAACTTATTTGCAACATATAACACAAAGACACTGTCACACTAGAGGGAGGCACCACTGACCCTCTATTTCATTTCAAAATATTTTAACTTCTCCCTGTCAAACAGAAGAGCAACCACAATAAGCCAAAAGCTGATTCACCTTAATACATTCTGCATTGACCTTTGTCCCATCCATACTGCTGTGCGACAATCACTATCTGACCACAGCACCATTGACCCTCTATTCCATTTCAAAATGACTGTATGTCTTTCAGTCTAATGCATATATTTTTGTTTTTGGTCCATGTATATGTATCAGTAGGTTTTATATTTGGAGCACGCCGCTAGAAACTCTCACTAGCTTCTTCCCCTGCCAGTTTGAATTCTTAATTATTAACTTCTAACTTTCTTCAGTGAAATTACCCCATTTTTGAATAGTTTTTCCTACCCTGGCAAGTGAAAGCCATTCTCCAACTAATAATACCCAACCCCCCTATTTTCTTATCTCTCACTGCCTCTCTTTTCCATTCATCTTACTCCTATCTCACTACTGAACAGTGAATAGTGTCCCAAAAGATTATTGATGTGTTCCATATTACTTTCCTTTGTTAGAGGCACAGACTTTTAGATATTTGTTTTTGGAATTATTATGCCATTTGCCAGGGATAATCTTTTTCTTGGTGTTTTTCCTGCATTTCTGAAGGCAGGGAGAAAAATAAAACACTGTAAACTGAACAATATTTTAAGCAACTCCATAATAAGGCCAAAACACTAGTAAAACACAATAAGAAAACTTTCTTCTCAGTACAACCAGCCAACCAACAAAACAATCCAAAAAATCAGTCTCCTCTTTGCTAAATCCAGGAACCTTACATAACCCAACACCCTGGCCAGAAAAAGACATAACAAATAGACAATATATTTAACACCCACTTTATTACTTCCATCCAGAAACTATTGAATAACACCAATAGTGACAAAAAATGCAAGTCTGAAAACTCAAACAGCTCAATACTAGAAAACAATGCCACTCTCTCATCATTTCTGACAAACTCTTCTGATACTAACGCCTATACTGCTGACTTCACTATTCAGCCAGTACCCACATCCATAGTACTCAGACTGTTATCCAAACTAAAGCCATGTTTTCTATGAGTGGGTGTGGCCTTCCCTGTTTCTCCAGAAGATTCAATACTACAATACAGATAACAGTGATGCACAAGTGAGGAAAAACAAGCTATTACAGTTTAAAAAGAAAGTTTTGCTGCATTATCGTGGTGGTCTTCACTCTTGTTTTATCTACTATTTGTTCTCTATCTGCTGATAAACTTCCACCCAAATATCTACAACTTGCTGCCAAAGCAATTGCATACCCTGCCAGTATTCTCATAAATTGCTCCATTGCAGAATCACATGTCCCTAATATATGGAAAAAATCTATCTTAATCCCATTACACAAAGGCAGGAATTCCAATGAACTCTTGAACTATCGCCTTATCTCTATACTCTCCCCTCTAGCAAAAATACTGGAAAAATGTATACAAGCTCAATTTCTCCACCTCACTGACAATAATCTCCTTGCCCCAACCCAGCATAGTTTCCGTGCAGCACACTGTACTATTCCAGCTCTACGGTCATTTACTGACATGGTAATCAAAGCCCTAGATGCAGGCCTAGCTACATCAGTAATTCTATTAGATCTAGTTAAGGCTTTCAACACTATGCCTCATGCTTTACTGCTAAAACAGCTAGGAAAATTGGGCTGCTCCTCTAATGCTCAAACATGGTTCTTCTCCTACTTAAACAGAGAACAATCAGTCAAATGGCTCAATGGGAAGTCAGAATACCAAGCCAATAGTACAGGCATCCTGCAATATCCATTCTCAGGCCCCTACTTTGTAACACCTTCATAAATTACCTTCAAACGGTCTCGTTACAAAGTAAAGTTGTTCAGTATGTGGACGATTCTGCCATTATCTCCTCCTCTGACAGTTTATTTGATCTCCTTAAACTCACACAAACCTCATTTTCATCCATTGAATCCTGGCTAAATGATTTTCAACTTCTACTGAACCTAAAACAATCCAAACTCCTACTATTCTGTACAAACCACCACACATAGACTTTAAAATATTTTCACATAACAAGACAGAAATCAAACTGGTAAACTCATCAAAATTGCTAGGTATAACTATTGACAGCAAGCTCACATTTGAACAACACATTCTTAATAAAATTAATTAAACCCATTTTAAACTAGAGAAACTTTACCATCATAAA